>NW_018165522.1:81117-105614 GCF_001263595.1 Phalaenopsis equestris
GGGGGGGGGGATGAGGTTTTATCCTTTGTCCGCCGCCTTCGGCGAAGATGTCTCCAGGATTGTCGCTACACCACACATCCTTCCACTATGAAGGGCAATGGAGGAAGCTGAGCGCTACATCGCTAGTCCGAGGATGAGCTGTATTCGAGCAACTAGCAAGGAAGGAGAACTGTCCAGTTCCCGACATTTTAAAGAGGGTGGGGTGTGTCGTGTCACACCAGATAAAAGCTCAGATTTTGAGAAAGGATGAATCTAACACACGAACTGTCAAGAAGGTTACAAGGAAGTGATTCAACTGTATGGTCGTCACACCCCAGCTGTTCCTACTACCAGTGTTCCACCATTACCCAGAATTCTTGCCAGGCAACGTATGGGAGTCCGTCCGTCCGCCCACTTCCGTCACTGCTACTGCCATACTGCCACAAATTCCCCGAGGCCCATGGAATGAGTACCAGTCAAGTTCCGTCTTGGGTCGAGGATAGCTCTTCTAGTTACACGAGAGGAAGTTCGTTCTTCGGCAAAGGCGTCAAGGGAAGGAAAGAAGTTTATCTGGTCCACGTGTTAGGGGACACACCACTCACCGTCGTGTTAATACCGATAATGTGCCACCCGACCCTAGAGTATTATCGTCAAAGAAGATGGTGTAGCAACCTAAAGCCGTTGGACCGATACTTGCAGATAGCACCAAAGTTGAAGAAATCAAGGAAGGTTGCAAGCTTGAGGAAGTTTTTATTGTTTCAGAGCCTTCTTTAGAAGAGTTCATCTACCAGTCACCACAAATTGATCTTGTGATTGTTAAAAGAAGATCAATTGAGGCAATTTTGGAGAAATTAAGGGCAAATATTAAACAATTATCTGAAGAAAGAAGATATGAACTTGATTATGAAGAGGTTTTGACAAACTATATAGAAGTGGATTTTGTAGAAGTTTACGTTATTGTGATCAGAGAGTCGTCATCTTTATGGGAAAACCGATCACCAGCTGAGGAAAATGCCACTGAAGCATTCCAATGGGTCATCCAGCAGAAGGACGAACAAATTGACCGCATGAAAAGGAGAATGGAGGAGATGACGACCGCTATGGCCACAATTCAAGGGCAGACACTCTCTGCAAATAATAACGCCTCCAAGAGCATATCAACTAGAGATTGTTCACACCATAAACGAAAGAAAAGAGTTCACTTCTATTAACAAAGAGGAGCAACTGAAAAATGATGCCATCCAAAGTCTTAACACTTGAAATGGACATTAAGCAAATGGTAGAACAATAGGTGAAAGAAGCCCTGACTCAATCTAAAGGAGGGGCATTAGTTCTGAAGGGTAGGCCTTACCCAAAAGAGTTTGATGCCGTTAAAGACCCCAAGAGTTTCGTACCACCTCTGTTCAAGACTTTTGATGGAACGGGGAACCCCCGATAGCATGTTGCACACTTCCGAGCGAGTTTCTGCAACGCGGGAGTAATAATGCTTTGTTTCGCAAGTTCATTAGCAGTCTTTGGGAGTCGCTTTTGACTGTTATGCCGAGCTGCCAAATGATTCAGTAAAAAACGTTCGTAGAAATGGAAATTTTTTTTGTCAAACGGTTCGCTGGAACTCAACACCATACCACCATTGGGGATCTCGTGGTGGAGAAACAACAACCAAACAAAACTCTCGTGGACTATATTCTTTGATGGAGAAATTTAAGCATGAGATGTGAACCACAGCTCCAGGAGCAACATGTAGTTGAAATCCTGTTAAAAATTATTCACGGGCCGATTGTATTCCTTCTCAAAGGATTTACAATAAAGCAGTTTGAAAAATTACTTAGCAAAGCAAAAAATCTTCTGGAAGAAACAAATCAATTCAGATTTCTAGAGAAGATTGAGAAACCAAAGCCAGTGAATACAACTGAGGAGTCTGGAATAGTGGTAGTAGTTGGCAAAGGCAAGCGACCGTTGCAAATACAGGCTGGACGACCTCGACGAACTCGTCAGAGCCAGCGGCGGGACTACCAACAACACGATCAACAACACAACCAACAATCGATTATCAAGAAACGACTAAGCAAGGTGCACTCCTTCAATAATGGGGCGGTGGTTAATATATTTGGCGATGTAATCAAGAATCTTGAATTCAAATTGCCCGAACCCAGGAGACCAAATGAAGTTGATAAAAAGGATCACCCCATATATTGCTCGTATCATAGATTACTCGACCACACCATAAAGAATTGTCACGTCTTCAAGGACTGACTTAAGAAGAACTTTAAGAGTGGAAACATAACGATCTCAAAAGAATATTTAAAAAACCTGAAGAAGGTTCCATTAATATGATTTCGGCTTATCCAATGGTTCCAACTGACCCCCATGCACTTGAGGATGAATGGAGTACAACTTGGTCCAATTCGCCAAAAGAGAGCCATTAGAGACTTTAATAACCGGGTCCGAATCGTTTCTGTCACCACGAACAGTAAGACTCTGACCTCGGATCACACTTCTATCCAACGGGTCGATGTCACCAATGGGATATCCTACCTTAGAGCGTCGACATCAAAGGAGAATTGGCGGAGACCTAGGGTTGTCGGATCGATACTACGAGAGCAGTCAGGGGGTCATTCTCTTAAAAATGATTATGAGTTTGACATTCCGACAGTCATTGCTACTGCTGCAATGAAGCCAGACCCATAAAGAGTTGCGCATTAGGATACTCCAATTGACCTCAAAATAGTTAAAGGAGAGTCGATTGAGGCTGCTCTAGAAAGGCTTAGAGCCGATGTCCTGCAGTTACCTAAAGAACAAAGGAATAATGTCGACGATGATGATTACAACCCAACAGATTACATGGTTGAGGAGTTCGCGGAAATCAATGTTATTGAAGCTAGGGCCACTTCTTCGCGAGATGCTCTATTTCCCATCGAGGAGAACGCCGTGGATGAGTTACAAATGACCATTCAACAACAAGATTTGTGAATCAACCGAGAAGAGCTGGCAATTGTTATAGCCACGATGTAAGAACAACTACAATTACCAGAGATGAAAATTGAAAAGCCAAATTTTGTAGAAGTATTTGAAGAGAAACCTGGGACTATAATAATGGTTGATAAAGGCAAGCGACCAGTGCAGACACAGGTGAAGCTGCCTCAACAAACCACCAATGTCTTCAACAACATACTCAACAAACGTCTCAACATGCAGTCAAAAAATTGCCTCTTACAATAAGAGAAAGTCTAAACAAAGAATATTCATTCAAGAACGATCCTGAAAGAATATTTGAAAAAACCTGAAAGAGGTTCTATCAATATAATTTTGATCTATCCAATTGTTCCGGTTGGTGAGAAGGGACATCAGCAGGACAACGGGTAGTGAGTCCCAACCCTCTCGCTACAGTTTGGAGTTCATTCGAAATTTTGTAAACAATTTGATATCAAATGAAAAAGAATTTTCTTTTTCTTGTAATAATTCACGTTGTATGCTCAAAGCTCATCAGAAGGCACAATCAAGAAAACAAGAAAAGTGCATTCAATGTAACAAATTTCTGGTGTTTTGACGTTTTGACAAAATTATGACTTAAGGGACAAATGAAATTGATGCCCTAATAATCATCCTTCACTTTGTGAACTCTGACTGGGTCCTAACTTTCAAATGAACTATAATATCTCATAATGCGTGTTAAGAAACATAAAAAAACCCTCTTAAGCAAATTCTTTTGATATTATACTCAAAAAAATGTTATGTAACCCAGAAAATTCAACTGCAATTTCAATGCAGGAACGTCAACTATGACTTTAATTCGAGAACATCAAAGTGTTCCTTTGAGACAACATGAACAGTTTATATGAGAGTGGTGATGAAAAAGATACCAACAATAATGAAATCACATAGTAGAAACCTCTCAAACCGTGATATGCTTTGAAATAACATGTCTTTATGTGTACTTGAAAGAATACAATTCCCATAATACCTTAAAAGATTGGTTATTTCTTTTACATACTTCTGTTTTGTCAACAATATCTTAAGAAGCACCGCGCGTCGCGATGTTTCAAATAAAAAGATCTTGTTCTTAGAAGCACTGATGCCACGCTTGTCTGAAACTGGGTCCAAAAATAAAATAAAAGAATATTTAAATAAATAAAAACTCACAAAATAGATCATATCGAACAAAATCAAATGAATCATATATAATCAAATTATTTTTGCAAATTCAAAAATCCTTCTTAAATTCGCATATTCATCACAAATCCATATATTTTTACTTGAATCTACATATTTGTGCATTTTATCCACATATTTTCCAAATTCACATATTTAAATCCGCATATTTTCCACATTCACATATTTGAATCCACATATTTTCCACATTCACATATTTGAGTTTATATATTTTTTTTCCACATTCACATATTTGAACATATTTGAATCCACATATTTTCCACATTCACATATTTGAGTTTATATATTTTTGCATTCTATATAGATATTTTCGTTGTCACCTCTTGGGTTAGATGTGAGTCCCAATGCTTTCCTCTCTAGCGTGACAGATATATTTTTCCGCTACCTCTTGGGTTGGATGTGAGTCCCAACGTTTTCCTCCTTGATATAGTAGATATTTTCTTCGTCACCTTCTGAGTTGGATGTGAGTCTCATCGCTTTCCTCCCTAGTGTGCAGATATATTTTCCCGTTACCCCTTGGGTTGGATGTGAGTCCCAATGTTTCCCTCCTCAATGTAGCATATATTTTCTTCGTCACCTTCTGAGTTGGATGTGAGTTTGGATGTGAGTCCCAACGCTTTCCTCCTCAATGTAGCAGATATTTTCTTCGTCGTCTCTTGGGTTGGATGTGAGTCCCATCGTTTTCCTCCCTAGCGTGACAGATATATTTTCCCGCTACCCCTTGGGACCCCTTGGGTTGGATGTGCCCTTGGGTTGGATGTGAGTCCCAGTGCTTTCCTCCCTAACTTGACAAATATATTTTCTCGTTACTCTTTAGGTTGGATGTGAGTCCCAGTACTTTGCTCCCCATTGTAGCAGATATTTTCATCGTCACCTCTTGGGTTGGATGTGAGTCCCAACGCTTTCCTCCCTAGCGTGACAGATATATTTTCCTGCTATCCCTTGGGTTGGATGTGAGTACCAGTGCTTTCATCCCTAATGTGACATATATTTTTCCTCTATCCCTAGGGTTGGATGTGAGTCCCAGCGCTTTCCTCCCCAATATGACATTTATTTTCTTCGTCACCTCTTGGGTTGGACGTGAGTCCTACCGCTTTTCTCTCTAGCGTGACAGATATATTTTTCGCTATCCCTTGGGTTGGATGTGAGTTACAACGTTTTCCTCCTTATTGTAGCAGATATTTTCCCGCTACCCATTGGGTAGGATGCGAGCTCCAGCGCTTTACTATCCAATATAACAGATATTTTCTTCGTCACTTCTTGGGTTGGATGTGAGTTCCAGTGCTCTCCTTTTTTGCATCACAGATAAATTTTCTCGCTATCTCTTGGTTGGATGTGAGTTCTAGTGCTTTCCTCTTCAATGTAACAGATATTTTCCTCGTCTCCTCTTGGGTTGGATGTGAGTCCCAACGCTTTCCTCCCTAGCGTGACAGATATATTTTCCTGCTATCCCTTGGGTTGGATGTGAGTACCAGTGCTTTCATCCCTAATGTGACATATATTTTTCCTCTATCCCTAGGGTTGGATGTGAGTCCCAGCGCTTTCCTCCCCAATATGACATTTATTTTCTTCGTCACCTCTTGGGTTGGACGTGAGTCCTACCGCTTTTCTCTCTAGCGTGACAGATATATTTTTCGCTATCCCTTGGGTTGGATGTGAGTTACAACGTTTTCCTCCTTATTGTAGCAGATATTTTCCCGCTACCCATTGGGTAGGATGCGAGCTCCAGCGCTTTACTATCCAATATAACAGATATTTTCTTCGTCACTTCTTGGGTTGGATGTGAGTTCCAGTGCTCTCCTTTTTTGCATCACAGATAAATTTTCTCGCTATCTCTTGGTTGGATGTGAGTTCTAGTGCTTTCCTCTTCAATGTAACAGATATTTTCCTCGTCTCCTCTTGGGTTGGATGTGAGTCCCAACGCTTTCCTCCCTAGCGTGACAGATATATTTTCCTGCTATCCCTTGGGTTGGATGTGAGTACCAGTGCTTTCATCCCTAATGTGACATATATTTTTCCTCTATCCCTAGGGTTGGATGTGAGTCCCAGCGCTTTCCTCCCCAATATGACATTTATTTTCTTCGTCACCTCTTGGGTTGGACGTGAGTCCTACCGCTTTTCTCTCTAGCGTGACAGATATATTTTTCGCTATCCCTTGGGTTGGATGTGAGTTACAACGTTTTCCTCCTTATTGTAGCAGATATTTTCCCGCTACCCATTGGGTAGGATGCGAGCTCCAGCGCTTTACTATCCAATATAACAGATATTTTCTTCGTCACTTCTTGGGTTGGATGTGAGTTCCAGTGCTCTCCTTTTTTGCATCACAGATAAATTTTCTCGCTATCTCTTGGTTGGATGTGAGTTCTAGTGCTTTCCTCTTCAATGTAACAGATATTTTCCTCGTCTCCTCTTGGGTTGGATGTGAGTCCCAACGCTTTCCTCCCTAGCGTGACAGATATATTTTCCTGCTATCCCTTGGGTTGGATGTGAGTACCAGTGCTTTCATCCCTAATGTGACATATATTTTTCCTCTATCCCTAGGGTTGGATGTGAGTCCCAGCGCTTTCCTCCCCAATATGACATTTATTTTCTTCGTCACCTCTTGGGTTGGACGTGAGTCCTACCGCTTTTCTCTCTAGCGTGACAGATATATTTTTCGCTATCCCTTGGGTTGGATGTGAGTTACAACGTTTTCCTCCTTATTGTAGCAGATATTTTCCCGCTACCCATTGGGTAGGATGCGAGCTCCAGCGCTTTACTATCCAATATAACAGATATTTTCTTCGTCACTTCTTGGGTTGGATGTGAGTTCCAGTGCTCTCCTTTTTTGCATCACAGATAAATTTTCTCGCTATCTCTTGGTTGGATGTGAGTTCTAGTGCTTTCCTCTTCAATGTAACAGATATTTTCCTCGTCTCCTCTTGGGTTGGATGTGAGTCCCAGTACTTTCCTTCCTATTGTGACAGATATTTTCTCTAAACCCATATATTATTCCCCCGGGATTATTCATAAACTCAAAAATACGTCCCCTTAAATTATCCTCAAAATCAAAACAGAAAAGGAAAAAAAAATGATAATGAAACGAAATAAGTCAAGTTGATAATCAAACTTGAAAGTTCAAATTCACAGCAACAAATTAAGAATACATCTGCTAATCCCAGCAGAAACTCAACTTCACTTCAATTCAAATTTAAGCTTGATATTGATATTTTTACCCTTTTTTTGGTGTTTTTATTGATCACTTCGGTCAACGCCAATAGGTACGGCGTGCTGGTGCAACCCACCCCAGCTATTGGGGGTTCATTTGTGGACCTCATTTTGGTGAGGTCTTTTCTTCTTCTTAGAGCTTATGGTCTAGACTTAGGGCTTCTTGTTGGACTCACTTAGAGGACTAGTCTTGGAGCTGCACCAACTAAAAAATTGAGCCACTTCTTGATTCCTTGCAGTTTTATATTGATGGTTTTAAATCCTCAATATTTGGTTGAGTCGATTAAAACCAACGTAACGAAACTCAAGTCGAGTACCCATAGGATCTAAAATCTTAGGAAACCCATCATGACTTCTGCGCACTCTCACGATGCGCGAATACCACAATTCACGCACTCGATGCATATAAATATCGAGATTCACGTCATTTGCATATGTAGAAGGCTTCACGATTGACCAAACTTGAATCAATTGCTGAAATAATCGACCAAGGATGACGAAATGGACTGCACCAACGCGTTCGGAACGCTGACTTTAGCTTGGGAGGACACCCATCTTGATATAGTTTCGTGCACAAGAGTAAAATGCTTAAATTGGGAGGATTTTAGTAATTAAACTTTATAAAATTAACAACAATAAAAAAGGTATTTTCTTCCCTAAATCTCTAAATGAGCTGATCCTTCCATCGGCCCTCTTCTTCCCGATCGCGAGTTGATTGCCATCACGAGCTCTAATCACGTTTTTTTCATTCGGGCGACGCTCTAGCCGCACCCTTCTCTCGAATTTACCCCCTTCACGTGTCGAGGAGTTGACTCCTGGCCCTCACAAGACACTTCTCTGCCTGAAATGTTTCTTCCCGAAGCCTCGCCTGCCCCAACTCGATGGGCGAGGACGTTTTTGGGAGCCTTCGTTTCCTACTCGGGTAAGGTTTTGACGCCGTGAGCTTGCCCCTCGAGACATTAAAGTGGCAAAACCTCTTCTTCCTGATGCCTCATGCCCCTGCTCTTTGTCGCCATTTTCTCGTCTTTCTCTCGGGTTGCCTCACCTCCGGTAAGTTGTGGTATTTCCTCTCCTTCCCCCTCTGCTATAAAAACCCCACTTGGTGAAGGGTTTTGGGTTGGCCAAAATTTTGAAGAAGGGGGAGGTTCCACCAAAATTCGGAGTGATTCTACCCTTTTACTTGGTCTGTTCTTTGTGTGCTCCTTTGAGCAAAAAAAAAAAAAAGGGGGGGGCTAGTTCTATTGTTGGATCGCTGTTGGTTGTGTGCTGTTGCCTCAGAGCTTTTGTGCTCGTTCTTTTCTGGTTCGTTCAGGACATAACACTCTTTTTCTCCTCATCTTAGATCTCTCACACATTCTAAGTTTTCTAAATCTCCTAAGTTCTTTTTGGGTAACGGGTTCACTCTGATTTTGGATTTGGGGCAAAATAAATAAAAAAATGGGATTCAGGAACTTGTAGGGTTCGAACTTATTTTATTATATATTTTTTTCGGCTGTCTGGGAGAATTAAAGCTAAATGCTGTCTAAAGTTTTCTTAAATCCTGCTAATAAACAAAATTTTGAAGTCGCATTTACTTCTGTTGACTGTTTGGAAGTGTTTAGTTTAATTCTTTTATAAATCCTGTTTAAATCTTGTCCTGTTTAAATCTTGCTACCCACTGTTTAAATCTTGCTACCCAGCTATTTTTGAAAGCCATTTCACGTTGTCTGACGTTGAATTTCTGACTTGAGTAGGGGAGTTTTGGGATTAAGATATATCGGTGAAGTAAATGCATGCTTACCTATTTTTTGTTACAGTGGAAAGGTTACGGATTATATTATACGCTAAAAGAAAATTTAAAGGTTTCTCGAACTGATCTAGTATATCATTTTCTCCTTCTATTTAATCATCTTACATGTTTTATAACATGATTGTAGGAATATTACATGATTGACCTACATGAATTTTTTAGAATTCATTGGATATGTTAAGCTTGCCTTGAATGATGGTGGCCATCTCTCTTGCGTGCAACTTTTTTTTTAGCCATGAAGGAAAGTTTAAGAGCATGCTTCTTGTCCTTTGTTCTGAGCCTCAGAGGAATTCTTTTTCCTGCTGCCCTTACCCGAGAATTGCTGAAGCTGTAATCTGTTTAGTTGCTTTTTAGGAATTCTTTTTCCTGCTGCCCTTACTCGAGAATTGCTGAAGCTGTAATCTGTTTAGTTGCTTTTTATTTTTTTATAACTTGGCTTTGAATGGTCCTTACCCTTATGCTGCAAGATTACAGATATGCTAACTCAAATGATATGCATAAATGTATTATTGATGCTTCACCATTAAGAGGAAATTAATAATTGAGAGAGGAAACTGGAGGGTTCTTTTGTGGATATTTGCTTTGGTTGCTTAAACATAGTTTGAATTGATTTTGAATCAATATTTTTTTTATAGTAAGCTGGTTCATGAGCTGAGGCATCGGGTCAGGGTTGCTTTGAGCCTGACTTTTTTGAAGTGCTATACATATTTTATTTGGAATTTTGGAATTTCTGGTTTCTATTGTAAGTCACGAGAACCGAGTTAAAAAAGGGATTATAAGGGAAGATTTGCATACATGCCACTCAATTCTTATGTGTTTACATATCCAACATTTGAAATTCAGTCAATTTATTTTATTATTTTTTTTTTTCTTACATGCATACCACACTCCCTTTTCGTATTTAACACATAAGCCTTTGCTTTTACATATACGCCACACAATTCTTTTGCATTCGCATATCTAACTGGCAAAATTCTGCTTTTACATATATAACACTTCACCCTATGCATGAAAGCTGGGTTTCATTTTTGAGAGCTTGAATAGTTATATTTTGATACAATATGAAAGATTTGGATGGTGTAAATATAAAACAGAATTTTAGGCGTTAGGTCAGTAAATGTAGAAGAATTGGGAGAGATGCATGATCTCACTCTTGAAGTGAGGCATTCCTTATTCTAGCTCGCTCGAATTATAGAGAAGATTCACTTCTCTTATTTTAATGGCAAATTTTGGGCCTAATTGGAAAAATTAAAATGGTGGCATTTTCGATGTAATGTGAACGATTTGGATGGTGTGAAAGCAACATTTAAGTTTAGAAATTGAATATGTAAATACATAAGTGTTGTGGGACTATGTATGCAATCTTTACGTTGGCGCGACTCTCCTTCCTTGCTGTTTCAGTTTGCTTGAAATGCAGCTTGGAAATGATACCTTTTGGGTTGATTCGTTCGCTAAATTGGAGGAAAGGATACCTTGGTTGATCCGTGGATTGTTGGGTCGCATTTTTTTAAGTCTTTTCGTTGGTTGTTTTAGATACAGTTTTGAGGGTCTATTCACCTTTCACCTCTTCGTTCTTTCAGGTGGATTGTTCCCTGCTCTCTCATACCCCATTTTTCTTCTTTGTTTTCCTTGCTTTTTGGTTTGATTTAAGTGCTTTTGTCTGAAACATAAGCACATATATATAACTATGGCTATATATGAACTATTAAGCAGGGTCGTAGGTTGGACGATTTTTTTTTGGGTTTAAGGCCTTGATGATAAAGTCATTTGGTGGTAGAGCAGAATAATATCGCATCTTACGACATTAGGACCCGTCCCAGGGACCCGGTGAAAATCTAGGATGACAATATTATTCACCAACACTAGACTACCGATGACCCTTGCCTTCTGCTGGCAGTCCTAGCGCGACAGTGTGATCGATTTGTGGACTTAAATTTTTAAAGTACAACAATAAGAATAGATACACTATTCATAAATAATTTTGACTACCAAAATAGATATAAATTTTGCTTATATGCATGCCAAAATATAAACTTTTAAGTAATATAATCTGATTTTTCACTCGCCAATTACCTGTACTGGGCTAAGGATTTTCCTCCTAAGATTGTACTGTTGGAAATTTCTAATTGAATGTTTGACTTTATACATACGGAGGACTAATAGTTGCCTTTGAAGTCCCTCGAGAATAATTAAATCTGAGCCTACCTCGACCTGAATGCTTATGGTTTTTTTTCTTTCCTCTGATTTTTCGTACGTTTCCTATGATTTTATTGTAGTCTTTGTAGATCACTCATGATTTTCTTCTCATTTTCGTGTTTCCAATGGTTTTCTTCGAGTTACCATGGGTCATTTGTGGCTTTCCTCAAGATTTCCAGGTGATGTTTTTGTTATTCATTCCTATTTATATAAATGCATGCTTACCCATCTGTTAAACTCTTTTATTATACTCGTTTACTTGTACCTGCGACACCGACCTCATTTACAGGAGCATCAGATCCGTCAGGTTTACAGGTTTGTTTTATATTTACAGCATTTTACTTTCTTTACTGCACACCTTACTGCCTTTCTTTACTTACAGTTCTCCTTTACCGTACTTTACTGCATATACATATAGTTCATATTTGCAATGTTACTGTTTATTGTTTATTGCGCTTCGTAGCATGTTTCCTTTTTATTATTCATGTTGCTCCTATAGACTTGCAGGGGCTTTTAGGATAGGAGATAGGAGAATATCCACTTTAGAAGGCACGCTATAGCGAGCCATTGACCTAACAAGTGTATATTTATACACACCAAAACCCTGAACCTATGACCGATATGTTAAGTAGCTTGTAGTATCTTTTCCAAGAAACAGAACGAGGAAGCGAGCGGATGAAGGGCGGCGATTACGACCATAACAACGAAGTCCATAGAATAAATAACAAACCCATATGATTTCGAGGTAGTCCGCTTAGTGCGACATAAATCCTCACTTCCGTTTTATGCCTTTACACCACTCTATTGTGCATTATAAGTCCTAAATATCTTTAGGATTTTGTAGTCGTCATTCGACGTAAATTCTCCTATCTTCTTAGCCATTTGCATAATCAATATCTTGAGAGTATAAGCCTTAAATAATAAAATTGGCAGGATGAAACATCAAATAACATCTTTTTAAAATTAAAGCCTAATAGTAGGATGGTTGGGAAGTCATCGGGGTTCCCCGTCGGATCTGTGACATCCCCTACTTTTCACTCCTGTGACTCTTGAAAATAACTATTCCTATTTTGAGCTCTTCCTTTTTGATTTTCTTATATTCAACATTGAAAACTTAAACTTTGACATCTACATCTTGAAGACAGAACCACTGATCTTAATCGAGAATCTTCTCAAGTAATTTCGGTCATTTAAGATGTAATTAACTCTAGAGACTTACCTTTATAGGAATTTAAGAACCCAACTTAATATAAACTCTATTTAATCTTTCAAGTTACATAGGAAAAATTGTCGGCTTATAAAAAAAAGGTTTCACAGACTAAACAGATGTCACAAATTCTTTAGTTTAGGTGGTTAAACTATTAACAAATTGTATGTTTATGCTTCAGGATAGTATACTATTTGTGGTATTGTGGTCAACCACATATATTATCAAATATGTGAGGTCTATTCAATCTCATTTGTCTAAATTAAAATATTATTATTTTCCAAAATCATAGTCATATATAAATTAAATTGAAACATTATTTAATAAAGTTATAATCACATATATATCCATAAATAAATCAAATTAAATCATAAATAAAGTATCCGCGACATTTATTTCGGCCGACACTAACACCTAAACTTCAACTTTACATATAAACCTCACAATTCCCATGTATTACATATCTACACCCAAAGCTTCAATTTGTACGTATATAAAACACAATTCATATGTATTATATCTAACAGCTAAACTTCAACTTTTAAATACAGTCCACTAATTTCTTATGTATCGCATTCCTTGCACCCAAACTTCAATATTTTTTATAGGAACCACATAATTCTTATGTATTACATCTCTAACAACCAAACTTTAATATTTACATACAAACCACAAAATTTTTTGAATTACATATCTAACACCTAAACTTATATATATTTCACATACAAACCACACCATTCTTATGTCTTACATATGCAAACCCTAAACTTTAATTTTTACATAAATTTCACACAACTCATACCTATTATATATCCAACACCTAAACTTCATTTTTTTTCATGCAATCCCTAAACCTTGTACATTACATATTGAACACCCAAACCAAAATTTTTTTCCAAAATAGCCATATAATTTTTATGCATTACATGTCTAACAACTAAACTTCATTATTTACATTCAAACTCCATAGTTCTTATGTATTACATATCTAACACCGAAACTTCATTCTTTTCACACAAAAAAAAAAAAAAAACCCCAATCTATTTGGAAAAATAACCTAACGAGAGAATTGGAAAATGAGAGAAGCTTACCAAAGCTTGGAGTGGAAGAGGAATTGCAGGAGAAAAACCAAAGACTCTTGGTGGAGAACTCATATTGACGGAGCAACCGATCGAACAATTAAGTGGGTACGAATGTGGCTGAGGCGTGCGAGATTAGAATTTTAGGGCATCTGTGCTGGTGTTACGCTGGACAATTCCGGCATAAATAAATTAGCATTGGAAATACCGTCAGTTGGTTCAACACTATTAAATGGAAATGTTATGTTGACAACTTGTTGATGTTAATGTCGACATAATATTTTAGGCGACTTATCGGCAACACTAAAGTCGACACAAACATTTTGCATCAATATTCGATGTACAAATCGCCCCTAACCATTTATGACGCTAAACAGACGTAAATCCGATACTAAAATTTGCGTCAAAAAATATTCGACGCTAAATCTGACTTTAATTTAGCTAATTTCCTCTAGTGGTCGACAAGACAAAAAATATCAAGATTGAGTTCCATGCCCTAATACAACACCTATATAGAAAATGATTAAAAAAGGAATAAAAGATAATAAGAAAGGAAGCATAAGAAAGATAAATAGATCATTTCGATGGCCCGTCTCTCGTCTCCCACGACACCATAGCAGCTATAACACCACAAAAATTGTGGGAAAGCTTCCGCATCAATCTCCTAGGGTTAAGGGAGTTTCCACCTCATTGGTCAATGCTTCCATTTGCCTGTTGAAAGTAGTGGAGCTGCTGTAATGTCTCGGGATTAAGGGGTCTTCAACTGCGGTTCGAGAAACAACTAAATCCCACTGGTAACTACACCGTCTCCTAAATTACCTGAGGAGTTTTCCCCACTTGCTAGCAAACATTCATATCAGTCCAACAATTTAGAGGTATTCTGCCAAGCTGAACATGTATTATGTGCCAAGTTTCATGGTTGGTTCAATTTGATTTGAGTTGAGGACAATTTAAATCTCCTTGAATGGATGTAACCAGAGTGGTATGCTAGCCAACAAAATGTCTTGAAATTCTCTCTATTCTTGTTCTCTCGTGTTTGCTATCGACTATTCTTTTTAACGATCATCTTTCATCATTAGGGCTGATCCTTCTGATGCTTCTCCGTTGGCAAGTTATCTCTAATCTCGAACTCCACAAAAGGTAGGACTATGCGCTTGCTATCTTTAGTGAATGAGTAGATGTTCCTATACCCATCATGTTAGGTCTTGCGATCAGACAACCACGCTCTTTCTAGCAAAATGTGGCTTGAATCCACGGGCATCTCATCGTATCAAACCTAATCCTATAACTAGCTTCCAATCAAAAACTCCGCGAGACACTGTTTGTCAATGTTGATCCTTTTCTGATTCAACCATGTTATTGAATATGACTGGCGATGTCCTGAGTTGTGACACTCAACTTGTCCTCCATTAGTGTTTATGCCACATTCTTGCTGCAATCCCATTGATGATGATGTTGCATGATTATCCCATCACGATGCTATGAATGTAAAATATATTGTGATGAAGCCACCGTTGCTCTGTCGATGCCTCAATCTGAAGGACTCCTCGAACCACAAATGTCTCTATCATCTGGTGGAAGCGGGCATTCATTTTTTTCTTCAGTTCCATCCTTTTTGCTAACTTCCTCCACCACTCCCATCTCACTGAAAGTCACTATTCGGCTCTTTGGGTAATCGAAGATGATGTGTCCAAAATAATGACACCTGAAGCATTTCTTGGTTGTGAATGTAGTGGGCGTGTTACTCTTCTCAGGTTTTTTTCTCACTTAGAGTGACTCTATTTAGCTCCTGTCCATTCTGCTCCACTTCCTGAGGGATGGTCCTCCTGAGGTTTCTAATTGTGGGTGGCTATCTGACTTGCGATGGTTGCTTGCTCTGCTTCTGTTATCTCTCTACTTTCAGTGCTAAAGTCTACACCTTTCTCAGTGTTCAATTGGGTTGTCGAACGATCACATTACTGATGGCAGGCTTCAGGTCCTCAAAATACCCTACTATGGTGTTCCCTCTGTCTCCTTCGACTCACACTTTAACTTAAGCTACAAAAATTCTACCGTGTACCCTACATATTTCTCCTGCTACAGGTAGTGGAGTTTCAAGAAAGTATCTTTGCGGTTGTGCGGTGGTAGGAATTGCCACTGCATTCATTCTCTTCCAAAAAGTAATTTTGTTCTGTCCTCTCTCTCTCCCTTTTAGATTATTACAGCACAAAGAAGCTTTCTTTTTCAGCTTTACGACGATGAGCTTCACTCTTCTTTTATCAGACACCTCCTTGTATTCAAAGATCCGCACAACAATCTGCATCCACTTGAGGAAGTCATCTGGATCTATCCACTTCTCAAAGTTTCATGACCTTGCCAGAGGTTTGAAATTATTCTAGATGAAAATAGATTGTCGGATGGGGAAAATAAATTACCTGCTATTCTATTTCTATCACTAACAATTTAATATTAAAAAATTCATGAAAGTGCCACTATTGAAAGCTATTAAATTAATAAGAAGTTTTTACCTTTTTTGTTGCTTTTCTCGCCTCCGTACACATTAACTCTTCTTCTACTCATATTGTTCAAAACCTTAAAACTTAAAAGAAATGTTAAAATAACATAATAAGTTATCTAAATGTAACTCGGGAGTAATCACATTTTTAGACTATAGTAACCAAAGAAAAAAAAAACAATTTACATGCTAATGCATATTTCTATAAAAACTATTTGAATATATGAATGCATGTATCATTGATTTTTATTCAATGAATATACTTTAATATTATATTTGGATTAACTTTAACTTTACTTTTGTATATATTTTTAACATGCCCATCTATTTGTTTGATGATCACCATCAATAAAATCTTAACTCACCTCTAACCGATATTATCCCGTCGGCATAGCGGTTAGCGATATAAATATCACAATTGTCTAAAGTGGAAAGGTCGGCACAACGGTTAGTGATCTAACTCACCTCTAACCGATGTCCCCTGCTTGTACCATTATGGGGTGAATTTTTCTTAACATGCACATACAAACATTCATATAAAAAGTATTTCATTCTTAATGACATACATCTTTCTGAGACATCTTCATTCATTTACTAGCATGAATATTTATTATAATGTGTAACTATTTATCATGTCTATCTTGCATATCATGTCTATCTTGCATATCATGTCTATTAAGCAGAGATTTTTGAAACTTACTGCTGGCAATTTTAACCGGAAAAAATGGTTGTCCGAACATTCTCTAATTATGTTTTGGTTCATCAACTCCATCGAATCTATCATAGGTAAGCCACATATATTTCTTCCCACTGCTTGAAATATTTAAGAGGCACTTCGAGATTTCAATTCAGATTTGGAGAATTCTTTCTAATTTTTTGAGTTGAAAACTTTGAAAATTCGAACAAAAGACCGTGATGTTAACACATATTACGAGTTGGTATCATATGGTAGGAGCTCGATCAATATTATGATGATATTTGTTAGAATTTAAAAGACTCTGCTTACCATAAGAAGAGAGAGAAAAACTACCGATTTTATATGCTCTTAACCGACCTTAATCTAAGTTTTGATATAGTCCGAGATAGCTTCTTCGATAGGAAACCTCCACCCTACCCTTTATTCAATTTTTTTTTCTGAAGTTCGACTTAAAGAATCAAGAAAAAAAGATTATACGGTGCAACGCCGAATCTTCTTGTGATATTGAACAGGAGAACTTGACTCTTGTGTCAATTAGAGTTAACACTAACAAAGAAGGATGTATGAAACCATGGTGTGAGCATTGCAAAAAACTTTGATACTTGAATGAGACATGTTGGAAGTTTCATGCTAAACTTGTAAATTGAAAACCAAAATTTAAACATGAAGGTGGAGCTTATCAAGCTACCGTCGAAGAAAATTAGAAGCCTCTTGTTAACTCAAATGCAATTCTTTTCACCAAGGAGCAATTAGAGTAGTTACACAAATTTTTCTAATCTCCAAAACTATCCCCGATAGCGTCTTTCTCCTTAGTATCAAAGAGTAACTCTTTAGGCACAGTTTTGTTAGGTGTTATTCCTAAATTTTCTCGTTTCATGCTAAACCTGTAAATTGAAAGTCAAATTTCAAATGTGAAGGAGCCTTCTGCTTACTCAAATTCAATCTTTTTTGCTAAGGAGCAATCAAAGTAGTTGCACAAATTTTTTCAATCTCCAAAAGTGTCCTTGACTCTTTTTTGCTCCTTAGTATAAAAGGGTTAACTCGTTAGCCACAGTTTTGTTAGGTGTTATTTCTAATTTTTCTTATTTTGGATAACTGATACTGACATAGCTAGTCATATGATTGATTCTAAATTATCTTCCTCCTACAGAACTTGTGTAGACATTAAAATAGTCAAAATTATTGATGGTTCACTCAATAATTGTTGGAATAAGAACTGTTAAACTCTCATCATTAATCCTTTGAGATATTCTCCATGTTCCCAAAGTGCGACTTGTTGTACATTAGCAAAATCACTGTTGAATATTAATGTCGAGCTAATTTTAATTCTTCTTTTCATGAGTTTTAGGAATTAACCATGGGGAATGATTAATAGAGTTGAGGAAAATGATGAAATCTATTATTTTGAAGATGAATTTGACTCGAATGGACAATGTTAAAGTACTGATTTAAATTATATTTTTATTTCTATGAACAATATTATTATATTTTATATGTTAGGTCATCTTAGTTTTTAATATCTCAAATCATCGTTTCCCAAATTATTTTAAAATAAAATGTATCCTTTTTTTTGATTTGAGGTTTGTCAATTTGCTAAATATTATCGTGAGTCTTTGTCTTCACAAACATACAAATGAACTACACAATTTACTCTAGTTCATAGCGATATGTTGGGTCATTGTAAAATCTTATATATTCTGGACAAAAATGGTTTGTGACTTTTACTAATGATCATACTAGGTTAAATAGGTTTATTTAATGAAAGAAAATTTTAAATTGAAAAAAATTTAAAAAAACTTTTATAACATGATACAAACATAATTTTAAAAAACATCAAATATTACAAAGATATTATGACTGAGAGTATTTTAATAAATATTTTGGATCAAATTTTTTCTCGAAAAAAGAACAATTCATCAAAGCTCTTGTATCAACACTTCATAACAAAAATGATGTGGCTGAAAGAAAAAATAAGCACTTATTAGAGGTAACTCGGGCATTGCTTTTTATCAATTAAGTGTCTAAATATCTTTGGGTTAAAACAATTTTTACCTCTACTTTTCTCATAATCAGAACACTTAATAAGATTTTAACACTTTTTGATGTTTTTAAAAAAATTCTTCTAAAAAATTGGATCTCATCTTTCTCACATATTTGGGTGGACTGCTTTTGTTCACAGTCATAGTCATCATTAAGAAAAACCCCGACTAAAAAATATGTTTGTTGGTTATGACCCTAACCAAAAAAATATAATGTTTTGATCCCAATTCTAAAAAAATATTTAATATCTTGGATGTTCCTTTTTTTTTTTTTTGAATTACAACCTTTTTTTAACCTCATCTTCAATGAGGAACAAAATGAAGATTGAACTAATGAGTTTCAGAATCTCTTTTAGACCGACTACTCACTAAATAATATCTCCTCAACCTTGATTGTATAACTTGAAAACTTAAGCGATGTTATATCAGATGAAAGTGCGTCTTGTTTTTTATATATTGAAGGCTATTGATGTCTTTCTATAGTGGAATCTTATGATATTTATAACAAAGAAGAAACCAAAAAAAAAAAAAAATTTTATGACTGTGGTACCATGTCATGTCATATCCTCTAGTCACGGTAGAGAATAATTTAAATGAAAGGGTCTATGAATCCTTTGTACTGTCCAAAATCCTTGAACGTTCTATGTAAAATCCTTACTTATTCTTTAACCCATGTACAATTCACTTCAACTTCGGGTTCTGAGCTTTTAGTCTTGAACCTAAACCTACTTCGAATCTTAATTTTAATGTGTCTAGCCTTCCCATTATTGCTTATAAAGAGGAAATGTGTTGCACCCAACATCCATTGGCCCATTTTGCGTCGTATGAATATGTCTCACCCACTTTTTGTTTTTTTATCTCACAATTGTCTTTTATGGAGATTCTTAATATTGTGCATGATGTTTTGAAAGTTTGTAAGTGGAAGGAGGTTGTCTTTGATGAAATGAAAGCTCTTGAAAAAATGGTATGTGAGATTTGATTGATCTATCTAGAGGCCAGACAAATGTCGAGTGTAAATAGGTCTTACCATCAAGTATAATTCTAATGACTCTAGACTTACACAAGGCTCAAAAGGTTCCCAAGGAATTCTCTCAGATCTATGATATCAATTATTTAGAGACATTCACCCCAATTGCAAAATTGAACTATGTAAGATTTCATCTCTCTTACAACTAATCTTGACCGACCCCTATTATAGTTGGATATGAATGCCTTTATCAATGGAGATTTAGAGGAAAAGTGTATATAAATGTAGTGAGAAGTTCAACACAAAGGTGAGTAAACTGAAAAATTCTTAATCGAAAGCATGGTTTGAGACATTTATACTTATTGTAAAGGTAAGGATATACTCAAAGGCAAGGAGATCTTACAATGTTCTTTAGATATTTAAAGGATGGTAAGATGACCATATTGATTGTGTATATGGATGGTATTGTTCTCACTGGAAATGATGTATATGAGATGAACCGTTTGAAGAGTTTCATATCATCTGTTTTGAAGCCAAGGATTTAGGATATTTGAGGCGTTTTCTTGGCATGGATGTCGCTAGATCAAAAATGGGGATCATTATTTCCCAACAAAAGTATGTTCTTGATCTTCTAAAGAAAACTAAGATGGGTGAGTGTAGGTCTGTTGATTGTCCAATTGATCCCAATCAGAAACTGTGAGATGAGGAAGAAGGCAACCCAACAAACACAGTTCATTATCAATCATTAGTGGGTAAGTTGATATACTTATCACATATAAGACCATATATCACCTTTGTTGTGAGTTTGATAAGTTAATTTATGCATTCGTCCTATGAAAAATGCCATAAGCAATCAATAAAATTTTCAAATATCTAAATAGTACACTAGTTAAGGGCTTACTCTTTTAGAAGACCACATGAAAGAGCATAGAGGCCTACACTGATGCATATTGGGCGGGCTCAATTATTGACAAATCAACTTTAGATACTGCACCTATGCGTGGGGAAACTTGGTTATATGGCAAAATAAGAAACATAATGTTTTTAAAATTTAGTATTGTTGGTATGTTATAATTCCTATTTCCATTTTTCACCATAGGCAGTTATGATTGATTTTATAGTTTTCATAACATAGGAGCCATCCTCTATTTTATCTTGCAATCGTTTTCTATAAAATTGAAGAGGAATGATTATTTACTCTCCCAAAAACCATCAACTATCATGTCATAAATTTGTTGATATATCTCATATTATTAAACTATATTTTAATGAAGTGATTAACTTCGAAAATTTACTAAAAAAAATATTTATGATGAAATGCAAAATTCATGAGCTATTTCAGAAAAATCCTAAAAGATGGAGACATGACTTTACTTACTACTTATCATCCATAAGCTAATGGCCCAAAGTGAAGTGATTAGTAGAATTTCAAGAGATTTATTATTTGCTTGATAAAAAAGTATGCAATTGGATCATATTTGATATTGCATATGATTTATCAGTTAATAGGTTTATTAGTATAGTCTATTTTATATTCTCTAGGCATGAACCTAGAAAGCCTACAAATCTTGTTGATCTTCTTATAAAATTTAGAACCAACATATTTGCATAAATTATTTGTGCTACATATGCATGATTTTCATGATGATTTTTGTAAAAAAGCGTATATTAATTATGCAATTATGAGCTTTCTGATGATGTGAAAATGAGGAATGTTGAATTTAAATGCGGCAATGAGGTATTTGTGTCTAAATTTTGAAAACTTCCATTAGGAACTTTTATGAAATGAATACAAGAATGAGGTTCATTGCAGCTTGTTTGGTTGTTTGGTTTCACTTGCAATTTTTGCTGGCGAATTAAACACATGAGGCATTGGAACACTAGAAAGATTTTTTTTACTATCTTTCATTTTAATATGTTCTAATTTTAGAATTTAGCGTTGTTGGTATGTTATAGAAATCACTGCAATTTTGTGAAAATATCAAGAATTTCTACAAGAAATTAGAAAATAATCACTTCACTTTGGAACACTGCAATTTTGTGATTGTCATTTGGGTTCTAGTTTCTAGTGTGCCTCGTTTTTATTTAAAGAAATCAAGCGATTGAATTAAATTTGTAGTTTGCATTATGTAAAACTTTGATTTCGTTTGTTTGAATTCGCATTATACATCATATTAATTGGATTAGAGAACTCTAAACTTGAGTTGCCCTGCAGCAGTGCAACCTATCATCTCTCTATGCCAGTAATTTCTCAATTTTTACTTCTTTTAACAGGCATAATCTTAACATTCACATGTTTGACACTCAACATTAAGTATCAATATTTTTTTTACTATACAGTCAAATGTGTATTCTATAATAAATTTATTGCATCTTTATTGGTATTTTTTTAATAATTGCATTGAATTTTTTTTTATAATGTAGTACTTAATGAGAAACTTCTCCATTTTAACCCAATAACATTAAATGTAGTTAATTTCCCACAATATAGGTGTTATCGTTACTGCAGTTCGAGATTCCTCCTAATCTGTATATGTTATTCAGCTTGTGCCTTAGATCTTCCCAGTCTGAACAGTTTTTTGGGTAGTAATGCTGAATTCATAATTTTCTTTAATATGATGTCAGGTTCAACAAAAAAACCTGATGATATGTACAGGATAATTGAACATTTTTCTCTTGGTAGAAGGCGTCTTGAGCTGTTTGGCGAAGACCATAACATTCGTCCAGGCTGGTTGACTGTTGGGAAAGGTTTGACATCCTCTAACTTCAATGCGGAGGTACACAATAAATAACTATTTTTTCGAAGGTCCTCATTCCATTCTGCTGAAGCCCTAATCCTTTTCTATCACTTAGGCTTACCTTAAAAACTTCACTGACAAGGATGGAAAGGTTTGGCTGGGAGGCGGTGGACGAAACCCGCCTCCCGATGCTCCACATCTGGTTTCCACAACTCCTGAAATCGAAAGCCTCCGACCAAAATCACCCCCACAGAAGAGCCAACAGCCTCCACCCATGCCTTTGATCACCAGTTCAGCCAACAGAAGACCATTGGGGAGTTCCCCACAGAACCCCTCACTCTCATCTGTAACCATCCTGAACCAGGAAGCACCTACATCTGAGTCAGGAGCTTTGGCTCCTCCCTGGTTATCTTCTATGGGTGGGTTTAGGGAATTGGAAAGCAGTCATTTGGGAAGCAGTAGCGATAAATACGAGGGGTATGGTCTTAATGCTGCGTTTGGTCAAATAGTTGGAGATCATGTTGAATTTGATCCACAAAGATCTGTTAACATGGGCATGATGTAGCCACAGGTAATACTGTCGAAACAGCTTGATATTATTTATTATTATTTTATTTGGCCTTAGAGAGTAAATCTATACAGCAATTCCTTTAAAGTGCCAACATAGTCCCCTGACTATTTACATGGGGCAGTTTTAGTCCCATGTTCTATAAAAGTGCCAAATTTGTCTCCAAACTCTTCTAATATAGGCTGAAATAGTCCCTGACTTGCTGGGGAGGACCATTTTACCCCTCACTTAAACGAGTCTAGGTACTAAATTGACACTTATAGAGACTTCGAGAATAAAAGGGCCGCCTATGAAGAGTCGGGATAATTATAACATTTTTCTCAATTGCCTTGTTAATTTTTTATGTTCCTGGTATTCTATTTAGCTTGATGGACAAGTGTGGCAGTTATATGGAAAACTGGAAACACAGTTGGTGTTCTTGTAAATCCTTAAACGTTGTTGAGTCTTGAAGAGTATCTCTAGATTTCCAGGACTTTATGTACTCTGCATATATGCTCTTGCCATTTACTTGTTCGGGCAGAGCCTCTACTATTTTTATGTTTTTTAAGTTGCAGGCTTGCAACTATTATATTTTCAAGAATGAGGCCCTAATGCCTGTCCTAGTTCAGATATCATTTTACTCGCACATGTTATCACCGTTAGCTTGTTGTTTTTTGATTTTATTATCTTTTTTTTGTGACGAAACTGCAACCTTCTAAATTTGTTTAAACAGTATATATTCATTTACATTTCATATATCATTTCATTAGTTTTTTTGTCTCTTTCATTTTCGTTTTCTTCTATTGTTTTTCTATTTTTCTATTTTTTTAGGTTACAGACTACTAAGAAACAGGGAATGGAGGGATATATATTAGGATGGCGAGATAGACGGAAGGAAGAGAGTTGATGAGCTTTGTTTAGGTAAAAGTAGGCTGGAAGATCTAACATTGTTTTCGTTCAAACTACATTATTAGACATATATTTTTCAATATTAGGGTTTTATATTGTTGGGAAATGAACCTTTTTTAGAGTCCTATTGGTAAAAAGGGAATATTAAAGAAATCTAAGGTTTTATTTGTAAAACATTGTAATACTCTATTTAAACCCATATTATGAATGCATAGAAAAGATTTTGACCAATTCATTCTTTTTGGTATCAGAGCTTTACTCTAGCCGCCACCTACTGCTCGATGCCTAGAGTCTGGATTAGCGGCGTCGTTGTGAACTGATCGATCGCGCATCTTCCTCGCTAATTAGCTGCGGATCGATGTACAAAGACCCGAAACTCTCATTTTTCAATTCCTTCCGCTTAGGGCTGTCAAAACGGCTTGTTCGCGAACAGTGCATGTTCGACTCGTTAAGAAGCTCGTGTTCGGCTTGTTCGCTAA
>NW_018165522.1:105624-139195 GCF_001263595.1 Phalaenopsis equestris
GAACACGATCAGAGATTTGTTGGTTCGTATTTGGGTCGTTTGGGCTCAAAATACTAATAAATTATATCTATCTATCTATCTACCTGCTTATATATATATATAAATTAATTACAAGACTACAAAGATTTATAATCAATTAAAAATATTAATTAAGAAAATAGAATAATCTAGATTCTAATGATGTTTTAATTTAAACAATAATTTTTACATCTTGCCCCAACCCTTAACATCTTATGGCTAAGTGATTAGGATTGTTAAAATGACTCTTTGTTCGTGAACAGTTTGTGTTTGGCTCGTTAAGTAAACGAGCCGAACATGAACACACTTTTTGAGCTCGAAATATAAACGAGCCGAACACGAGTTGAGCTTGGGCTTGTTCGTGTTCGGCTCGTTTACACCTCTACTTTCGCTTCAACCTCGCGAAAAAGTCACTATTAGAGGCTTCGTGTAGAGAGGTAGAAGCAAACAAGCGGTCGCGATTAGAGTCTTCGACTTCAAACAATAGGGAGGCAGAAGCAACTCGATGGTCCTCGTAAGCAGCAGTTTTGTCATTGCTTTCTCAACGGGTTCTAGCTGCGATATAGGAGACTTTGTGGAATCGTGACATAGGGAGGTAGGCCTGATGCAATTTTGTGTGCGGGATAGACGGTTTGCACTTCCTACAGGCTAAGGCAAAACGGATTGTACGAACTTGCAAGAAGGAAATCGCTTAAATCCTTGTGATTGAAGATGTCAGGAGACAGAAATAAGGCAGGAGATAAAGGATTGGAATTTTTGGGGAAGATAGATCTTGAATTTTTGAAGGTCCTGGTCGGGCTCATACATGGAGCTAGCATCTTGATGGGAGACACTACTTTAACACGTGTTTAAACGTAGGTAAAACTATATATCTCTCCTGTGGATCTGAAGTTCAATGGAATGACCACATATCTGAGTTAATTAAGATGGATCTAGGCTGCTCTGGTAGGGAAAAGACTAGAGAGACACTTGGCGTGGTCGATCCAAAGAGTGACAATGCTGAGGGAGATGAGTGGAGGACTACACATGCCTTGTTTTACACTTGGCTATTAAACTCGATGGTTCCATCAATTGCTTCATCAGCTGAGGACATTCAAAATGTGAGGGACATCTGGGCGAAGTTAAAGAAAATCTATGTTGGAGCTGAGAATCACATGAGAGTGTTCCAGATTCAGCATGAGATAGTGTTTGTGGCATAAGGTGATAGATCGATTCAGGAGTATTCCATAGATGTGCAGCGGCTATGGGCGGACCTTGATTACTTCTCATCGATGCCAAGTTATGGTGATCCAGAGTGCATGAAAGGGGAGATATTTGCACAAATGAGGATCATGCAGTTCTTGGCTCATCTGAACCCGACTTTTGATTATAGTAGATCAGTTCTCCTAGCTCATGCAACTATCCCTTCATTGGATGAGGTCATTGCTGCGATGATATAGAAAGAGAGTCGCATGAAGTTACACTCTGAGTCGAGTGGACTTCCAGGAGAGCGATCAACTTTGGCTGCCTTGAGCTTCAGGTATGATGGATGTCCAGGGGAGACTCGTAAATGCTAAAACTGTGGTGAATTTGGGCATCTGAGCAAAACTTATCCTAGGCTACCTAAGGAGAAAGAGACAGGTGGACATGGACAGGGTGGAGGCCGTGGCCGTGGTTATCTAAATGGTGGAAGAGAGAGCTATTGGACAAATTTGATGGAAGGAGGTAGACTTTGTATCAATGAGGATCGTGAGTGTCTGGAACAATTTAAGAGGAAGAGGAAGCAGAAAGCAACAGGAGATGTGGCTGAGGATACTTTATACCAGTCACCATCAAGGGGTAATATTGCCACTTATGCTCACTCTAAAAAAGTGCTTGTGATACACATGCTCTTGCCACTATTTCCACCACAGAATCATCTAAATGGATGGTATATTCTGGTTCTTCTCGACATGTGACAGGTACTGCCAAAAACTTTCTTCCTATACTCCCCTAGCAGTACCAGAGAGCATTAAGACTACTGATGGTACAACACAAACTGTAGTTGGTAAGAGTACAGTGAGGGGTACCAGTTATATGACTTTGTCCAGTATTTTGCATGCTCTTTTTTCAGTGAATCTTTTATCCATTAGGTGTCATTATTTTTCAACTAACAACTAAAATGTGTTATTTATTTTAACATTGCTAAGGGTGTATGTACAGAGAGGAAACAAAATGGAAAACGATGCCTATAATGCGACTTATGCCAACTAGTCCCTTGTCCTGGTTTTTTCTGACTGTTGAGATACCTACACCATCCACCTCCGACTTAAAACTCTCAGATGATAAATTCCTCTTTTTCCTAACCCCACAACTTTAAGGAGGACGTCTTGTAACAATGCGGGATATCCTCTCGATCGTTTTGGGTGGGAACATGATATTGCTAATTTTGTTTCATATTCTAACATATCACATTTATATGGAGCATTCATTGTATCTTTGGACACTGTCTCTATAACAAAGTGTCGACTGGTTGCTAAGGAGGATCCCAAGTGGAAAGCAGTTATGCATGAAGAGCTTAAGGATCTTGATAAAAACTGAACTTGGGAGATAGTGCCACTACCAGCGGGGGAAAAACATATGGGTGCAAGTGAATCTTTACAGTGAAGCAAACTCCAGAAGGGAAGATAGAACAATACAAAACACGATTGGTGGCGAAAGGGATAGTCAGAAATATGATAGCAAACTCCTGAAGAGAAGATAAAACCTTTGCACTAGTAGCAAAGATGAGCACACCAAAAACACTGGTTTCTCTATCAGTGAATGGTGAGTAGAGGTTACATCAAATTGATGTAAAGAATGAATTTCTTCATGGTGAGTTATTGTAGGAGGTATATATGGAGATATCACCTGAATTTAATACATTCCAGACAGTGGGCAAGGTGTGTAGGCTTAGGAAGTCACTCTATAGCTTGAAACAGTCTCCTTGTGCCTGGGTTGATAAATTTAGAAAGGCTATGATGGGCATGAGATATCAGCAAATTAATGTAGATGATACTGTGTTCTTTCAATAACATAGTCACACTACTATACTTGTTATGTATGTTGATGACATTATTGTCACCAGCGATGAAGAGACAGAGATTTGCCCAAAGGTAAGATTGGATAATGTATTTGAGGTGAAGTATCTTGGACACCTCAGATACTTTTTTGGTATTGAAGTGTCCCATGAACTTGAGGTCCCAAAGAAGTACATACTAGATCACCTGAAGGACTCAAATATGTTGTAGTGCAAACCTGCAGTCTCTCCAAGCAGAGTGCGGGGGTAGGAGAATCTATTAATCGTGAGAGGTACCAAAGATTGGTGGGCCAACTAATTTATCTATCACACAGTACCCGACATCTCTTTTGCAATAAGCTTGGTGAGCCCTTACATGCATGATCCAAGGAAGGGTCATAAGGATGCAGTGCATCAGATTCTGAGGTACTTGAAAAGTGCACCAGAGAAGGGGTTTATCATCATGAAAAATGGGCATGTAGACATTGAGGGATTTTGTTACGCTGACTGGGCTAGCTTTGCAGATGACAAAAGGTCCACCTCAGGACACTGCATGTTCGTAGTGGGCAACTTTGTCCCTTGGAAGACCAAGAAATAGTCTGTAGTAGCAAGGTCAACAATAGTGGCAGAGTGTAGGGCCATGGCCTTAGGCGCTGCCAAAATGATATGGCTGAGAGCCTTGTTGGTTGAGCTCAAAGTGGCCCAAGGAACTCAAATGATATTGTAGTGTGACAACAAGTTAGTAATCAACATTGTCAAAAACCCAGTGCAAAATGATTGAACCAAATATATAGAGATTGATAGATTCTTCATTAAGGAAAACTGAATAACAGGCTACTGGAGCCAAGTCATGAAGCCACTGAGAGCAAGTGACTGTTGTCTCACTAAAGGATTTAGTTCATTAGATTTGTCTAGATTATGTGACAAGATGAGCTCAGTGGATATCTTTTGCCCATTTTGAAAGGGAGTGTTGAAAATTAGACCTTATTTAGGGCCCTATTGGTAAGAAGGGAAGAAGTCTAGGGATTTATTTGTAAAACATTGTAATACCCTATTTAAGATGAATGACAGATAGGATTTTGACCCATTCGTTCATTTTATATGCGTAATAGATTCAAAATATTATGAAATTTCAACATATTTATAGATTTGCAGCGTGGTAGTGAGGTATAGATGATGGCTCCCGCTCCCCTTGTTGGAAAAAACTACGGCTGCTATTGCGTAGGAACTCCACTTAGTGATCCAAATTGGATCCATTTTTAGTTGTACAACGGTTATGTTGGATGGTTTTAAAGATTGTAATTAGTAATTTCTTCTAGGAAACAATGTGTTACGCCAGTGCGAAAGGGGCAATTTAGTCCTTTATTAGTCTAAGGAAATCAAGTCTTTTGTTATTTATTATTGTTTAGTAATTAGACCCTAATAGGTTTAGGATTTGGTAATACATAAGATTATTATTGCGGGACTTAGGTTTAGGGTTTGGGAGTGATTTCCTATCTCTCAAATTGTAGGAATTGAGAGATTGTTTGTATCTTAAATTATTGGCGCTTATATTGGTATTATTGTTAAATGTTTGATGTCATTGCAATAAAATTGTGTTAATCCTAATTTTTATGGGAAAATCTGTCTAGAATCCTATCAAATAGTATAAGAGCAAGATTTCTGGGATTCAAAAGGGGAAGCGACCGAAGACTTCTAGGCGTACTACATGATACGAGATCGTGAGCTTCCACAGAAGGCAATGACAGTATCACGACTTACAGATATCCAAAACTGAAGAACTTCACAGAGAAGGAAAAAAAGTGACACGAAATTTCCTCCCTTGTTCGTGGAAAAGGCAACGACAGGAGCTCGACATACAGAGAATTGAAACTTCATTCATACCATGGCTTCGAGACAACCGAAACTTTCTTCAGATCGTGGTACAGTGAACAAAAAATTTATTCTTTCTCCTCCCGCTTTGTTCCCTCGGTATTGT
This sequence comes from Phalaenopsis equestris, assembly GCF_001263595.1. Classification (NCBI taxonomy): domain Eukaryota; kingdom Viridiplantae; phylum Streptophyta; class Magnoliopsida; order Asparagales; family Orchidaceae; genus Phalaenopsis; species Phalaenopsis equestris. The sequence goes on from NW_018165522.1 coordinate 110,637, forward strand.
CGTGATTTGAGCTAGTGCGAAGGGATCACAACGTCCAGACTCGCTAGTTTGGAAGGGATCATGGCATACAGAGGACGCTTTCCGGAGTTTGACTCTACATATAGAAGTTTGCTCTGAGCTTGCATACAAAATTTCGGGATCGTGGCATCCAGATTCCAGCACGGTGTGCAGGAGTTGCACGCCGACCCGCGCACAAGAATTTTTGTTAATGGTTTCTAGAGACCCACATGACACCTGCTTTGAACCCGCTTATAGGGATTTTAGAATTGCGAGTCCATAGTTCCACGCAGCCTGTAGGAGTTATGTGTTGAACCACATTTGGAGTTTGTTGCGATCGAGATAGCTCAAGAACCATACGAGATTGAAGGGTAACAAAAAAGGTGGATGCTTTGGAGGAAAAAATAACGGAAGAGATCAGTCAAATTTGATTTGGAATAGAGTGTTTTTCGGCCATGGAGGGGAGGTTCATAACCCTATAAGAAATGATAAAGAAGATTGCAGAGTCTCACACAAACCTTTCACCACCTGTGTAGCGGGATCGAGCGGTGATGCCTGGAGCAGAAGAGAGTGACAACAATCATAAGAATTCATTTGACACCAGGGAGGCATAGTTGTCTCAGGTGGATCTGGAGCTGCCAGATCGAGTGAAGGAATGAAAAGCAGACTCGAGCGTTAGCAATTGGAAGGAATGACACAACATCCAAATAGCTGGAACGAGAGGCAACAAGCAGAATGCAACAATAGATGATTTAAGACAGGAGAGGTTAATTTGAAAGATTTTGACCCAAAACAGGGAATCATGGTGGATGGGACCTGACAGGGATGCATCCAACCGCAGCAGTGCCTTTTTTTTGTAGCAATCTTTCGGGCAGAAGGTAATTCTCAAGCTTACGGGAACGTGTGAGCTTAGTATGGGTGCGGCAGACTATGGAAGAAGAGGAATCAATATGGGTCTAAAAAGGGAACCCAACCACCGTTTTATTGGTGGAATAAGTTCGTTCAAGGAAATTGGGGAGACTCATGCAGGAGGAAGCTGAAGATACTAATATTTGAAGGAGAGGATGCTTACGGTTTGGCTTATCGTGTGGATAGATACTTTGCTGTTAATGGATTGACGGGAGAAGAAAAATTGATGACGACAGTTGTGTTTGGAAGGAAAGACTGTAGCATGGTATCAATATAGAGAACAATGTGAGGCAATTCGGCATGAGATGAATTCAAGTTTCGATTGTTGTAGCACTTCTGAACCACAAGGAAATGAAATTTACACGAGAAATTTTTTGCATTTGTCTAGGAAGAATTTGCACGGATTATAGGGAGAAATTTGAGATGTTATCCGACTGTTTGAGTGGGATATCAGAAGAAGTGTTGGAAGACAATTTTATGAAAAAGTTGAAGTTAGAGATTCAAGCATCAGTTTGCCTGTTGAGACCACAATGATTGGGGGAATCTATGAAAATAACATCGTTGGTTGAAGATAAAAATACAATGAAACAAGCTATAAAGAGCAACTTAGGTAGAGCACCATACCGAACTGCTGTAGTCACAATGATGCCAAAAACTCAAATAGTGGAAGTTCAGAGGGAGGCTTCACTGGACAAGAATCATAAGCCACAATCATGGGCAACACTCAAGCGTCGTATAGAGATGAATTCAGGAAAAGTGAACCAAGGGCTTATGTTTACAGTATGATGAGAAGTTTATTCCATGGCACTTGCAAAAATCGAATATTACAGGTTCTCATAGTATGTGATGAGGACGCAGGTGATGAAGAAACAAAGGAAATAGTGGTGGAGGAACACTTTTTTTTTCTCACATTGAGGACAATGTGTCTTTTTGGGAGAGGAGTATTAAAGACAATTGAGTTTTTTATTATTGTTTATTATGAATAGCTCCTAATAGGTTTAGGGTTAGGGGTTGATGCATGAGATTATTGTTGTGAGTCTTAGGTTTAGATTTATGACAGATTTCCTACCCCTCAAATTATAGAAACTGGGAGAAATCACCTACCTCTCAACTTGTAGGTACTTATGTTGATATTCTTGCAATAAAAATATGTTTGCTTTAATTTTTGTGGGAAAATCTAATATAGAATCCTATCACAATTGATATCGGAGTTGACACAAATTCTAACAGAAAAGCAAATTTATTATTGAAACCGAAATATGGACTTACAAACAACCAATTGGAATTGCAAATTAAAACACTCAAAACACTAGAAATTGAGTTTGGATTTCTTTTTATGTTGGGGGGGGGGGGGGGGGGGGATTTGGAAGCTGACGCGGGGGTGGAAAAGACAATTGACAAGCGAAAAACAACAAGATTGCAGTTTCCCGGGGTCGGACAACAAGTGCACAGTTGGGGGATGATGTGTAAAGGCTCTCCAGGTTGATGACATCAAGGGGGAAGGGCAAAATTGGCAACGATTACAATGATGAAGCGGTCGAAGTTGGCTAGCCAATGGATTAGGGGGACTACAATGAAGGGTGGGAAGGGACGATAGTTGATTGGGAGGGCTATGTTGGCTGCTGGGAAGATGTACGCCAGGTTTGCGGCTAGCTGGAGGTGCTAGCAACGAGAATGGAGGGTTGGAACGGCGATGGGGGATGCGGTGGGCTGCCAGACAACTAAAGGAGGGCTGTCCTGGGCATCACAACGAGGAAACTGCAGGAAAACTGCAAAAATATTGCTATCGGGGTGGCCTGTAGCGAGGAGGAATGCGAGACAACAAGGCGAGATTAATGCAGAGGAGTTGGGGAAGGATAAAAAACATGTGGAGACCATACAATCACCACCCATAAATTAAGATACAACCCTCATAGGGATGAAGAGAAGCTGGTGGCTGCTCGATTCAAAACACATGAAAAACTAATCATAGACTCCTACGAAAATAAATATAGATAACTAAGAGTCGCCTAAGAGGACCGACCAACTCCTCAATAAAGATTCTTCTTGGATCGGGTTTGGTCCATGGTATTTTCGATCATGGTTTTTTTTTTGTTTGTGTAACTCTTGCTCGGGAGCTACAGTGTTTGCTCCCTCGTCAATTTTCTGGGGTCGGGGGAGCTTTAACTTCATTTTTTGAATCTTCAATGTTCTCATAGTATGGAGTCAGGTCTGCCACTTTGAAGGTAGTAGAAGTATTATAATTTCTCAGTAGATCAACCTTGTAGACAATATCATTTCGATACACATCCCGATAGAATAAGTATTCATCCTCTTTTGACATATCCCGAGCTCGAACTGCACATGGATGAAAATTCTCATGAACCAAGTCTCGAGCGATTAAATCTGTAATTTGGATCTTCAACTCCTTATATTCGTTCAAGTGTATCTAGTAAAAAGTTATGTTAGGAGGATTCAACTCTGAGACAAAATCTACGCCATGCTGAGCAACTTTCACTAACAACCACTTAGGAGATATAATTTTGGGGGGTGATTTTAATACCCAAATAACTCATTTTCTTTTAGAAGTGACTCAAAATCTTCTCGTCTCTGACAAGCTAGACCTCCATCAGTAGAATTATTTTAGGAGGTAGGCTATATATTTGAAAATTTTGAAATTCTCTTACGTGAGGATGCTCTGTGTCTGGCAACTGCTCCTCAAACTCGTGGTCATTTGGGACATCTAATGCTAGTTCTGTTGATGCTTCTCTCAATGTCTGCAAAAAGGTAACTTGTGGCACCTCAACCTCACACTCTGCATGAATGCCTATTATTTCAGACTTGCTTTATTCTAGAACAACTACTGTCAACTCAGCTGTAATCTCTCAAATGAATTCAATTGGAATCGATGGTGCCTCTTTCTCGTCGGCTGAAAGTTGAGAATCTTCGTTGCAAGCTTCATCTTCTCCTCAATCACTGTTTATTTTTTCAAGTGCTCCCAAATCTATGAAAGGGATAATTCTTCTAAATGTGCATTCTGATTTGATATGCTCAAATTCATAACACTTTAAACACTTTTGGCTGGGACATTTGAGAATGCAAATTGGTTCCACTCGTTCTCCACTCTGACCTAGTGCTTCCTCAGGCGGGGTCAGCTTGTATGTTCCCTTGGGTGTACTTTGGCTATGAGATCTTGGGGTTGAACCTTATTTTTAAGATGTGGTCACCTGGTGATGTGATCTCTCCACTTTTGAATTTGGGGTCTGTACATTCAGTCGATAGTGAATTGGTAGGTACTGACGCTGCATCTCCCGTTTCATCTTGGAGTAGGTAGTAATTTTAATCTTTTCTTCTCGCTGTTGAAGAATCTTCAAGTTTGCCCATCACTAAAAAGCACTCTTCCCTAACTTGCTGGCAGTTAGTTGCGTCATGTTGTCTGGTGGGACGTCCTAACACTTAAAGACCCATTCCAGGATCCAAAGCCACTTGATAACCTCGTCAGGATCCATGTGGCCTCCGAAACATGGTAAATCCAACGTTACTTTTAAAATACTGGCTTCTCAGATATTAAGGGTAAAAATTTTGGGGTAGAGTTTCATTATTGGTATTCGCATGATGGAAGAGGTTTACTCCATTCTTTCGATCTAATAAGTCATCATTTTGGGTACGGGTAACCCGTCCGATTAATTTTCTTTCCTCAATTCATTGAGTCATTACAGCATTCCTTAGAGTTGTTGTATCTCATCCAAGGTAAACTTCTTATCAGCGTATGACAATTATCTCCTTAGTGGTATGATTACGGTTTGGCTATGGGTTGGTGGACGGTGGTGTGTAGGGTGGAAGGAAATGATAATTTTTGGTTTTTTTTTGGGGCACAAATGGTGCTAGAACCCTAGGATAGGATCAGGATTAGGCTAGCTATGATACCAAATAATATCTGAGTTAACCCAAATTACAATGAAATAATAAATTTTGTTAGTAAAAGTTAAATAAGAGTTTACAAGCAACCAACTGGAATAGGAAATAACAACTCTCACGAGACCTGAAATCGAAAGTAACAACTGACACGACACAAACATTCTACGAGGGTGAATCTCGGGGTGGCGGTGGTGGTCGGTGAAGGTTTGGAAGGTGGTGCGAAGGTGGAAAAGTCTGTTGGAAAACAGAAACAAGAAGGCAGCGGTTTGCCGGGGAACGATGTGTGAGGGCTGTTCGGGTTGATGGTAGCAATAGGGAAAGGTGGAAATGGCGGCGGGTGCCATGAGGTGGCAGCTGCCCCGATGGTGTGGGCGGCTGCAAGGAAGGTTGGGAAGGGGCGGTAGTGGATTGCGAGGGCTGTGTGGGCTGTTGGGAGGATGCAAACAAGGTTGCGGTTGGCTGGAGGCACTGGCAGCTAGGATGGAGTGCTGGAATGGCAATGGGGGATGCAGTGGGTTGCTGGATAGCTAAAGGAAGGCTGTCCTAGGCAGGACAGCGAGGAAAAGGGCTAGACATCTAGGAAACTGCAGGAGAACAACAAAATGATTGTTGTAGTTGTTTTTCAGAAAGGAGGAATGTGAGGCAGCGAAGCATGACGGATGCGGAGGAGTGGGGGAAGGTTAAACACTACTTGGAGAGCAAGATACAACCGAAGCACGACCTTGAAACCAAGATACTTCTCTCGCAGGGAAGAAGAGACGCAGATGGCTCTCCTGATACAAAACACATAAAAAACTAACCCTAAACCCCTAGGAAAACAAATTTATAATAAGATAACTAGGAGCGGCCTAAGAGGACTGACCGACTACCTGGTTCGGTCCAGGGCATTATGCAGGGTATTTGCGTAACTCCTCGGGAGCTACAGTACCTGCTCGCTCATCAACAATGTTCTTAGTGTTAAAATTATTGGTGGAATTATTATTTTTGCCTTTCTTTCTAAAAAGACCTTTCTAGGCTTGGATGAAGACAACAATATATGCATGCTACTTGTCATATTCTTAATGACTTGAAGGCTTTTTTTTTTTACCTTATTTTTGGGCATAATGCAATACTCTTTTGAGATGGAGGTTGTGAATATGCAAAATGCAATGTGAAGCACTAGGAGATTTTATTTAGTTTCTAAAGCATGAAGTGCAAATAAATAAGTTTAGATGTTAGATATGTAAATGCATAAGAAATGGGTGGTATATATGTAAATGCCCCCATTTTTTATTATAAGATTTCTAACTATTTCTATCTCCTTCATTTGTAGGTATGTGGTCCGCCACTTCAGACGTACAGGAATTAATCTATTTGTGCAGGGGCTGGATGCATTTTTGTACCTCCTACTAAGCATCACACTCATTTACAACGCTTATTGCCTTTTAAATGATTTCTTATATCCACACATTTCTATTCCTGTTTCTTATAATGGATTCATCCCGTTTGAATTTATGACTCAGAGAAACAGAGAGATGGTTCACTGGCAGGCTGTGATATCTGTGGTGCTTGGGGTTATAATGAGGAAATGCATTTGCCGTTTTCACGAGGTCGGTTTGGTGGCTATGGTGTTTGTTTCCGTCTTGGAATCGGCGGTCCAGTCATCTGGCATTATTTTCGGGCAGCCTGAGTTGGTTTTCGCCGGCCTTGGTTGATCTGTGATCAGATTAAGCTGGTGGGGTTGGCTTCTCTTTTTTATTGATACAATAAACATTCATTGATGTCAAAAAATTGTCTTTGCTTACTCTTTTTGATTAATGGTGTATATTATTTGTTCCATGTAGAAGTTTATTATGAATGATTTTTGGGTGATATTTTAGATTCATTAGGAATTTGTCTGCCTTTGGAAATATGAAATGTTCATTGGAAGGCCATTTGAGTGATGAGTAAATGGCCTAAATGTCAAAATGATCCCCCAATTATTTGGAAATGGATCCCAATTAGTCACTCGAGATTAAATTGAGATCAATTTTGTATAATCGAGGGACTAAAATTAGATCAATTTTTTTGTGATGATTCTACGCGAGGGATCATTGTAAATCAATTTTTCGAAGACGCGAGATTGAATTGTTGCACCACAATACTTTAGGAATACATTTTTTATATTTTCATTTTGATTTAAGAAACTCTTAAAAGTTGGAATTGATTGGCAGGAGTTTTTTTATTCACAAGTGTTCAGGAGTCGTCACCTTTTAGGTTGCTTCCTGCTAAATAACGGTACAGGTGTTGGGGAAGCCAAAAAATACGGGGCGATGGAGAAAAGCAACATGAGGGGAAGCTTCATTTATTGGAGTCTTCCTAGTTAGAATTTTAATCAAGGATGCTGTTTCAGACTTGAAATGGACAAATTATTACATCCGGATGTCTGGATTTGCAGACAACAACCTGGATGCACTGATTGATGGCGGGAATTGGACCTCCGCTCTTTTCGCAGCATCCAGGCCGTTGTCCGCACATCTGGAGTCGAAATAGACAAATCTCTCCTTGAAATGAGAGAAAAAAAAACAATCAGATAGGATAAATATTCACGGTACGGAGTTTTTGGAAATACTGTTCTTTATATGCCTTAAAAGTTATTGCATGTTTAGAAATTGCTTGTGCTTTGGTAATATTTTTTATTTTATTTGATTTTGGAAAAAATAATAAGTATACACCTGTTTCATACTCCTTGTGCTACCTCCTGATGCCCTTCCACATGACTACATTGGTAGTAGTGATACCAAATTAATTTTGATTCATGAATGTTTGCTAATCATCAATGGAATTGGATTGCAATTTACGTGAGGGGCATTTTGATTCCATGATTGCATTTTATTGGCCGATTTTTGTTGCCTCTAATTTGGATCATTCAATCCATTAAAATTGTTGTGAATAATTTGATTGTGAGAAGTTGGATTAGCCAAATTCGTCAAGCTAACAATTAAAAAAGTTTGCTCACAATGATTTCCATTACATCACCGTTGAACCATTGTTATTAGTCTTAGTTGGTAGCCTAACCGGACAAGCTCGATTGGGTCAACCCGAGAATGATATCATCTATTTACTAATAATTTTAGACCTGAATTCAACTCCTATGCATCCTGAATTCCAAAAAAAATGAAGCTATCTTTGATTGAGACTACTTAGTGAATTCCAAACGGACTCTGATAGCATTCTCCTGGTCTTATTTGCTTCATTGTCGAAAGTAGTAGAAAATCTTTTGATTGTGTTGTTAGGTATGACTCATATGCCATAAATGGGACAGATGCTGGAGTGGAGCGAAAGGATCTGTCCAAACGGGAGAGTTTCACTATGTGAGTTGGGGGTGCAGGGGCAACACCCCGCGATTTAGTACAAGGATAATTTAAGTTATTACATATTGTGCTATAAGGTTATATATATGCCCTGTTTGTAACCCTAGGTGAGCCTCTGAGATTCTGAATTCTTGTATTTGTACTCTTTTATGAATATTGAAAAGGAAGGTGTCGCTCTACGTCCGAGGATGTAGGCACCTTTGCCGAACCTCGTTAAATCTCTGCGTTCTTCTGGTTTTGTGTCGATTATGTGTTTTCTTCTCCCTAAATTTCTCGACATGGGCAAAACCCAGCAGTTTTTCCCATATATGATTTTTGCTTAAGAAAAAAAATCAATGGAATTTCTCATATATGACTACCAACCTACATATTTTCTTCTATGTTTTGGTTCCTCTCGAAATAAGCCTCTATCAATATTCTGCAAAGGAAGCTCTGCTTTAATTTCTTATTGTGAACGTTCGGAAAGTTGTTAATCCAAGAGGCAACTTGGTTGCAAGATTAGCCAAATCTAAATTTTAAGAAATAAATTTCTTAGCTACATTAATAGTAATTTCTCAGGGGTGCAAACAAAACGAACTCGAGCAAACTTAGTTCTTATTCGTGTTCAGCTCTTTCATTTTTTTTCTTTGTTTGAAATAATCTTGTGAATAACATTTTCAAGCTTAGCTTGATTTGAATTCATTCGTCCGTTTCAGCTTGTGTTTGGCTCCAAGTTAGCAAAAATAATTTAGAACATAATAAAATTTTGATATTTTTAAATACCTTATAAAAGTTAATATAACAATGTTATAATAATTTCTTTTATGTACTTCGAGTTAAAATAAGTCGAACACACTAAATGTTTGTTCTTGTTGAGCTCTTCTATAAATCAAGCTCATAAATATTATTTGCATTTAGCTCACATGACACATGCTATTTAATGAGCCGAACACAATTGTTCTCGAACAATTTTTATTTTATTTATTTAATTTCTTTTTTACAGCCTTAGACACTGGCCCCCACTGTTTGGGGCTGCCCGTGGCTACTTACCGCCATAAACCCGACCTGTTATAGTTTGCCATCACCCACAACCATCATCGCCATCAATGGTGTCCGTTGTTTACACCCGTTGGGCATTACATTGAGTTTATGTTCAAATAAAAATAAAATAAAAAAAAAATCTTTTACATTTATTTTACACCTAACCAACTAATTTTAAGATATTTAAAATATATCATATTCCTTTCATTGAAATTCTATATTCAGCAAATAAAACAACTCATTATAAATCTTAATAATCTTCCTAATAATAACTTAGCAAGAATAATCTAATCTTCTATCATCTCAAATATCCATTATAATTTAACATCTCCATGCTTCATTGAATCGCGCTTGACAAAAGAAATCTACCCAACCAGCTATGCTTGTCTGCTTTCAAGCCATCGTTTATCTGCCTTTGTTTAGGCTATATAGGCCGCTGCTCCTTCAATGAAAAACTTAGGCAGCACATTACTATTTCTTGAAAGATATTTCTTCAATCATTAAATGATAATAAGTAAACTATCTTTGGGAATATAGTTTGTTTCGCTGATTAGCATATTTTTTTTAAGTTACTTTTCGTGTTGAATTTGGCTTTGGGTTATCCTGCATTGCTTCTTTCAATTGCTTCCTCTCTCACCGTTAATTCTTTCTTACAGAATTAGTGTATTTCATCACAATGCACATTTAGAGGTAACTTTAATTGCCAAATAATTAGCTAGGAAGGAAGGATGAAAGGTGGAGAGAAGTTTTCATCTCGAAAAAATATTACATACAGACTCCGATGTTACTGGCGTTCAGAGTCTGATGGTGAGGCGCTACGTGTCAAGTGGGTCCCACCGCAACAGTGGGCCCACTTGACCCATATGTAATATTTTTTCGATTTTTAGAGGTGAATCCTCACACCCTTCGTATTCATTCATACAGTAAAGCATCCGAGTGTGACAAACTAATCTAAAAAATCATTCTTTAATGATAATTCTACACAAACTAAATTATTTTTTGAGCCACTAAATAATTTATACACAAATACATAACTTTGCTCATATGCAACATTTGCATAATGGTCAACAAAAATCCACATATCGAGTTTCCAGCCACAACAATGTGTATCCTCATCGATTGCTAGGTCCACCATCTATAACATTAAATACTCCTCCACTCTTGCTGTTCTTAAACCTGAAGCATTTCTCCCAAATCATGTCTTCTTCTCCCTCCCTCCAATGGCTTAGCTTAGTTGGTACCATCTGGCTTCAATCCATCAACAGTGCAAACTCTGACTTCCCAGTATACTCCTCTCAGCTCAAACAACTACTTTCCATCTCACAGATTCAGCTTAACAACCTTTCCTTCGCCTCTGATGCCGGAAAACTCTTTGGCTGGCTTTCTGGACTCGCAGCCACCTATCTCCCTCTCCGACTTGTCCTGCTCATTGGTGCAGCCTTCAGCTTCATTGGCTATGGCGTTCAGTATCTTTTCTTAGCAAACAAGATCTCAAATTTAACATATTGGCAAGTTTTCTTGCTTACTTCAGTGGCTGGTAATGGCATCTGTTGGATCAATACTGTATGCTATTTAATCTGTATCAGAAGTTTCTCTTTAGATAGCTCTGTTGCTGTTGGAATTTCTACAAGCTATGTTGGCTTAAGTGCCAAGCTTTATACGGCATTGGCTGATTCAGTTTTTCATCCAGAACATGACCAGAAGGCCAGAGCTTATCTTCTCCTTAATGCTGTTTGTCCTCTTTTTGTAGCTTCTGCTGTTTCTCCATTGCTTCGAGTGGCAGATAGCAGAGAGGATGGAGGATCAAACGGCGCTTTTGTGGCGATGTTCGTAATCGCGATCGCGACGGGAACTTGTTCAGTTCTTGGCAGCATTGGCTCTGCTTCCAGTGGATTTTGGTCTAGAGAACATATGATAAGTCTGGGAGTGCTTTTGATTGCACCGGTCGTGATACCAGTTTTTCTTAAATTTAGAGAAGGATTTGAGAACAAGAAGGAAAATAGAGTTCATGATTTTACTCTGGATGATGTTGGAGGAGCAGATAGAGTGGTAGTTTCCGTGCTTAAGAATGAAGGAGCTGATGATGGAAAGGTGAAGAAACAAATTAGCTTGATATTGATGCTAAAAAAAATAGACTTTTGGCTGTATTTCTTCGGTTATATGTTCAGCGCAACACTTGGTATGGTGTTCTTGAACAACTTGGGGCAGATCACCGAATCCCGCGGCCTCTCTCGAACTTCTTCCATCGTTTCCTTGTCTTCTTCGTTTGGCTTTTTTGGCAGACTCCTTCCTTCCATTCTAGACTATTATGTTGGAAAGTAAGTTTTTTTATAATTCTCTTTTGGAGGTTCTGTACTGCTTGTCGTACTTACAAGACTTCTTTTTTCCCCTGAAAAATTGTTCAGAAGAGGATTCAAGTTCTCAAGGTCGGGTCTTATGGCGACAATGATGGCTCCAATAGCAGGATCTTTCTTCCTGCTGCTCAAGTCAAGCAGCCTGATATTATATGCCAGCACCGCCATTATAGGAGCTTGTTCGGGAGCGATAACTTCTGTAGCTGTCTCGGCGACGACAGAGCTATTCGGAACCAAACATTTTGCGGTGAATCATAACGTCGTTGTCATGAACATTCCATTCGGGTCCTTCCTCTTCGGCTACATGTCTGCTGTCTTTTACCAGAAGGAAGGGGGAAGCAACACCTGCTTTGGTGATGATTGCTACAACAGGACCTTCATCATCTTTGGTTCTGTCTGCTCTTTGGGAACATTTCTATCAGCAATCCTGTATGCTCGAAGCCGCGGATTTCGTTCCATGGTTTGGGAAATGGAGGTTGATTCAGACGAAAGGATGAGTGATTCTAGTTGCTAGGAATATCAACTTTTTAGTAGTATTGAATAATTTAGTTGAAGAACATCATACTTGAAAATGGTAATAGTGTGTAGTGAGTAGTGAGTAGTGGACTCCGTGATTATCATGTCACTGAGAACGGCTGGGATTTTCTCTTATAATTTATAAAATCCTAGCTTTGTAATATGTTTGATATTAGATTTGAATACAATTACTCTTTTTTTATTTATATAATTTTTGTGTCTTTCAGTATGATTTTTTGCTGAGGCCCTGCAGTCAAAACTTTGCTTTTTATGAATTTTAGTTGTATAATCAAGAGTTAAATGTTCTTATGTTTAGTATTAATTTAGTATTTTTTAAACATAAAAATCATGATAATTTTATTATTATTATTATTATTATTATATAAATGTGTGGAATGATATAATGTGGTCTAGTATGAACAATTATGATATTAAAATTAATCAACTATTATTTTTATTTTTTTTTTTCTGAACAAACACATGAGGAATTTCTCAAACAATGTTTTCCAAACTTTTTTTGAGTAGAATACAACTTCATCCTTTTTTTTTCAGAATAATACAATCACACAATTTTTTGTTTATTTACATATCTAGCTCCTGAACTTTCACATTTACATGCCCTACATTCAATATTTTTTCGTCACATTAATAAAAACTTTTGACGCATTTTTCGTCAAGCTATAAATGTAAGGATAAAATTTTACGAGTTAGATATGTAAATATATAAGACTTGTTTGACATTTATGTAAATTTTCCAAAAATAAATCAATATATTTTTCAACCAGAATTAAATATCACTGAATTGATCTCTATTTTTTTTTTAAAGTATTTAACATAGATTTCTAACAACATATATTTCCATTGAAGCCACCCTAAGTTTGTTGTTTGAGAGATTATCTTTTCAATTATGAGGTCTGTTGAAGTCCTCAAATATGCATGGTGAGTATTTTTGTATAAGTTTGCCCAAATGTAAGAATAATAATAATAATAATTGATGTGTGCTGAAAAATTCACAACGGTATTGTAACGGATTATCGTCTTAGCATTGTACGAGAATTCAACACACGCACAGATGAAAGAGAAAACAACCAATGATGACTCCAAGAACTTTTACATGGAAAACCCGGAAAGAGAAAAAACCACGGGGCATGACCCAATTGCTAAAATTCACTATTGATTGATATTACAAAGACCCTTTGTCCCACAGACTGGAAATGGTTACTAGTTTTCCAAGTTTTAACATTGACTGACAGCGTCTAATCAACGGTGGTCGACAGTAGTCGAGGACGGTCGACGAAGGTTAGCGGTGATTAGTGGTGGTCGACGGTGGCCAACGGTGGTCAACAGAGGTCGCCGACGGTCGACGACGGTCAGTAGTGGTCGACGACGGTCAGTAGTGGTCGACGACGGTCAACGGTGGTCGACAGAGATCGGCGGTGACATAGATAATACTGGACTTGAGCTCTTTCTCAAAGCCTCAAGTTCTCTCTCAAGCCTCCTCCCCCTCATGTGAGGGGTGGGGCTCTATTTATAGTGTTATGAGTGCAATTAGTGCAGGAATATGAAACATTTTGATCGAACGGTACGGAGTGCTTCTCTCGATCGAAAGACATTTGATGGACATTTGAGTGCCTTAACGATGTTGGAATTTAGCAATCTTGTGCTCGTTGGATTTGTCTTGTCGAGATGCTCGATTCGAATATGAATTCACTGAATTTGACATTCGTTTGATCTTTCAAATGTGTCCGGAAATCTTTTAATAATGATTTAATCACTTGATCTGGGCTTGATTTGACTCAGATTGGACTAACATGATATCATTAGGTCCGTCTCATCGAGTCGGTCAGTTAGACTATAAGTTTGCTGAAATTGGAGCTCTGGATAACTTTTAATTGAACTTCAAAAGATTATCTCGAGATTCGTGTCATATCTGGAGATTTGTGATGGATGATGAAAATTTATTGATGATGTGCCAATAATAATAAAAGCTTTCCTCATTAATTTGATAAACTTGGTGGCCTCTGTTTTTTAGAGACCCACCTTAATTTCTGTCGAAGTGAATGAAAACTGTGGCATCGTTTGGCGCACGCAATTATCTTATTTACCTTAAAATAGTCTTAGCCTAGTTATTTTAATTTGTGAAATAGCATGAAGATGATCAACAAAGCAAGATAATTCAAACCTTTGATGGCTTCATTTCTAATTTCGAACGTGGAATTTATAGCAGAATTAATGAAAATAAAATAGGACCACATAATCAGAGAAAAATTTAAATGTGGTCATGTTTTCATATAAATTTGGCATTTGGCAAGCACTAATGTCGAATCATAGTACAAATCTAGTTGTTAGAAATGTGAATCCATGCAGTAGGGTCTTTGAAACGGGCAGTTGTCCGTCAATGTGAATCCATGCAGTCGGGTCTTTAAAACGGGCAGTTGTCCGTCAATTAATTAAATTAATATCTCCGAATTTTAGAGAAATAACTTTATATGATTTCGTTAAGAAATTAGGGATAGTTCTATAATTTAACTAATATTGAAGTTTTTAAGAGGTGCCCAACTTTTTTTCTTTAGTTGGAGACTAAAGAAAAAAACGAACGTATAGATTGTAATTCAAATATGTCCTGTGAATAAAAACCAACGTATAGATTGTAAGACAGATTGAAAAAAACAAAAAGAATGAGAGAAAGAGAGTGCACAATAACACGTGCTTTGGTGGAGTCAAGCCGTCCTCTTTTATTGTAGAAATGACTCTCTATTTATATATTTCGGGTGTACTAAATGTACAATTACATATTCATCCATGTTTTATTAGGAACGTCACAATGTCTTCTGATACCTTTTCATATTCGTAACTTACTCCGACACCAAATAGGAGCATCTGATGACCTGATACCTTATCACTCAGTTGAGTTGAAACCTTTCGTTGGCCGAAAGAGATTCAGTCGGCCAAGAGGTCGTTGTTCGGCCCTTTCAAGAGTGAATTTTGAGAAGAGGCTCTCCTGTCGTTAGAAAAAAATGGGATACCACTATAATTTGAGGGGCAGCTCTCTTTGGATAAGAAATTTTCTTAAAAGGCCAAATAAGTGTTCTGTGGGCGGCCCTTTGTCCATTTATGAGTTTCAGAATCGGCTGAGAGAGCTGGTCATGAATGATAGTCCTTCAGATATTTTCATTTTGCTGTGCTTCTGTTCAGTCGGCTCAAAGTTCCAACAGAAGAAAATGATGTTTGAAGTTTCTATCTTTTGACTATCCAGATACAATGTCCTTTGGTGTTTGTTAGCATGAGAAGTTGGATTTACTCGAGATTCGTGCGAACATATATCCTTTTTAATGCACAAGTTAAATTTGTTTTTTGAAATTTAAACTATTATAATATTCTTAAAGAATACATTTCATATTATTTTTTTGGTCCAATTTGGATTACACTTCTGAGCAAAAAAAAATTATATCTATAATATTTTTATAAGAAGATTTACATATATACCTCTCAGTTGCTATGTATTTACATATCTAACATACTTTAATTTTTGCACACGTAGCCTAATCTCCCATTATCAATTTGACAATAAAAAAATGCAATTTAATTCTTAATTAAGAAGATTCATGCATACTTAATACTTATTTATTTTTTTCTAAGAGAATTTTTTTGTGGCTTTTATTCATTTCCAGCGAATATTTGGCCTAAAAATGTTAGCATGACTCAATGACAAGCATGCTACCGGAGATTAATTAGTCGTAAAAAGAAGAAGGATCTGGATGCTTTTTTTCACCATCATCAATTCAGTTTCATATATCAAGTCTATAATTAATTCTTGCGAGTTTAAATAACCCACCCAACCTGATCTTGATCTTCATTTGATGGAGATGGACTCTTTGCAGCATAGCCTTAAATTACTCAATTTGCTGTAGAAGTCCATTTCAGGTAGGTATGCTTATGTTAATAAAGTTTGTCTCATAAAAAATAATTTAAAACATTTTTTTTTTAATATATTGATTTAATTACACATATTCTTTACTCGTTCTACCATAATTTATATTTAGTTCTTAAGTTGAAACTAAAGTAAATATTTATATGTCAAGCCCAATTTCGATATTAGTCATGCAAATTGTTTGCTCGGATGTGCTTGGTGGTGTATTATAATTGAGTAAAATTTTAGCGTATTATGTGTGGAGACTGATTTGGAGAGCCAAAGCAGAGGTATAGCACTCGCTGCATATGCGTCGGGTTGTGGGCGCACATGCGCCCACTTTTGGAGACAGTAAGGTCGACGCATATGCGCCCACTTATCGTGGGCGCAGTAAAGTTGACACATAGACTCCAACATGCGGGCGCTTGCGGCCAACTTAGGCGACGCGCGACAGAAACTTTTGAGAATAGGCGACAAGTCATGCCAGGAGCTGTTTTTACACGGGTTTTCGGTTTTAAGACCGATTTCAAGCTAAGTAGGTGTTTGAAGGGGTGGGATTTCCTTCTGAAGTACTTCGACAAGCATCAAGATGAAGGTGAGAAGGGTCGAAGAGGTGGATTTATGTAATTTGGTGTGATTTTTGCATCAGATTGGACAAGGAAGTTTGTGGAGCATGTCCTGTATGTTTCCTTATATGTAAAAGAAAAAACTTGTGAGTTATTTGTACAACATTTTGAATTTCATTGTAAAATTTTTTGGTAGTTTAACTTCGTGGTACTTTCCTGTTCTTAGGTTTTCTTACGTAAAATTCTCGTGTGCTATTCTGGTTGATTTGATTGTGCTTCTTTTAATATTTTTGTTCTAGATTTTTCAAAATTGGGTGATGTGGTGTCGTTTAGTTTCTAATTGATCCTAAGCCTCGATAAAGTATATTTAGGTATCGCTTTTTATGCTTTCCCCAATAAAGATATATTTAAAATTTACGCTCAGAGTGTTCTAGAAAATGTTTATTTAAGAGATAGCAAGACCTATAATATAGTATGAATAGATGATGTTGATATTAAGTTGTCGATTGAAACCGTCTAAGAGCTTATTAAAGTTTGAAGAGAAATCTTATCCCTGTGAGCCAGCTGACAAAGTCAGTACTCGTGACTATTTTCATAGGTGATTCATGAAAAGTGACCAAGGGGCATTAGTGATGGCTCAAGGCAATATTGAAGGCACACTTTATCTGTTTAATGAAATGGACAAATTCATTGATGTGGCTAGAACAAGGGTGAGCGCATGTTCAAATTCTATAACATGTCCATGTTGGATATCCAAAATGGATATTGCACCACTTGAATGTAGCCCACCTCCTTGATTTTAAATGATGCTCTGTGGTATGTTCTTCATTTATTATAACCAGATCTCTTTTTCTTTTCCTTGTAATGGTTGAGTAGGATTTTTAGAAGTGCAAACTGCTTCAAAAGTTGGTTTTTAATCTTGAATGATATGAATAACTTTCTGAATTTCATTTACTTTTTATTATCGCCAAGTGATTAGTCAAAATGTGTTGTGATCCATAATGACTCGGGAGAGATACATATTATTTAAAAAGATGGAATTCAAAAAGTTATTTGTATTATTTATCTTTATGTATAATTTCCTGTTTGTTTAAAAATGAAAATACTAAAACTAATTATTGTGTGTTTGTTTACTGTGTTTGTGTGAAACCTACTAGTTGATTCTTTAGTCAATCAATGCGTAAACCCTAGAAAGTCAGACAGTGTACATGACATAGATGTGCTTTCAATTCTAACTTCTCAGCCATATTTAGGAAGCTTGACTAATTTTGAATGAACCAACATCAAGTATCTCCAGTGATTGAGGAAAATTCAATTGAAAAATTGGTTAATGCTAATACTTCATCGTTTGAGAGCCTAAATTGAATTAACAACATACCCAATAACCCTTATTATAATCTCTATAACCCAGGTTGGAAGAACCATCCTAAATTTAACTGGAACAATAACTATAGTTAGGAAAGCCAACAATGGGAAAATAACAAAGAAAATCCTTTAGGAAATTGGAATAACCAATGTAGTACCGATTATATAGCCATTCTTATCCTCCATGATTTAACTCTAACCCACAATCAAAGAGAAGAAGCTGTCTTGGGAAGAAGTTGTATTGCAGATGGGGAATCAACTTCAAAGTCAAGGTGCAACAATCAGGAACATAGAAAATTGGTCAGTACATATTACTACCTCACTTAGCAATCAAATTTAAGGAACTCTTCTTAGCAAAATTGAGATTAATCCTAAGGAGAAGAATAATGAACATGTGAAAGCCGTTCAATTGAGGACTGGAAGAAAATTGGAGGATGAAGTTCAAAAAGATGTTGAAATCAAACATGAGATTGCAAAACCTAAAAGGCATATGGAAGATATTTATAAGGACTTAAAAAAATAGTCTCACCAACTAAGATTAATTTAGAAAGACCACCACCTACATTTACTTAAAGAATCTATAAATAAAAATTGGATCAATAATTTTTGCAATTTTTGGAAGTATTTAAGAAGTTTTCTATCAATATTCCTTTTACCGAGGATTTGGAGAAAATACCCAATTATGTAAGGTTCATGAAAGACATTCTTAATAAGAAGAGGAAGTTTAGAGAATATGAGGCATATTCACTCAGTGAGGTGTGCAGTGCCATCATTCAGAAGAAGCTTCCTTAAAATCTTAAAGATCCTGGGAGCTTTACCATCCCTTTTGAAATAAGAGAGAGATTTTATGGAAAAGCATTATGTGATCTTGGAGATAGTATAAACCTTATGCCACTGTCCATCTTCAAAAGGTTAGGATAAGGAGAGGTGTCACCTACTACAACAAGCCTTCAACTAGCTGATCAATCGATCACTTATCCAAGAGGTGTGATAGAAGATGTTCTCATAAAGATGGAAAATTTTATATTTACTATTGATTTCATTATTTTGGATATGGAGAAAGATAAAAAAATTCCCATAGTATCAGGTAGACCTTTTCTAGCCACTGAACGAACCACGATAGATGTGCAAAAAGATGATTTAACTATGAAGGTAAATAATCAGGATGTTACATTTAATGTATTAAAATCTATGAAATATCCTTTTGAATAAAATGAAGAAGCATGTTTTTAGGGATTTAATTGATTATTTGTGTAGGAACCATTTTTGAGAGAGCTATGAAGTCAAAGTAGTAGAGCCATAATTAAATGGGGAAGACTCCGTAGACATTATAGATGAATCTGCTCTACTGATAGAAGATAATTCAAAAATTCTTGGGAGAGGTTTGATATTCTAGATACAATAGAAAATAGTAAACCTCTTATTCCTTCTATTGAGGAACCTCCTAAACTTGAGATGAAGGTGTTTCCCAAATACCTAAAATATGTTTATTAGAGAAGTCATCTACATTACCAGGTATCATAACCTCATATTTGACTCATTCGCAAGAGGAGAAATCGATGGATACTCTGAGGAATTATAAGAAAGCTTTTGGATGGACTTTAACACATATAAGGGGATTAGCCCCTCTATATGTATGTATAGGCTTCTGATGGAAGATAATCATAAACCTCGGCAGATCCTCAAAGGAGATTAAATCTATTTATGAAAGAAGTAGTTAAAAATGAAATATTGAAATGGCTTAATGTAGGTATTATCTATTCCGTCATAAAGTGCTTGGTTAGCCTTATTCACTATGTTCCTGAAAAAGGGGGAATAAAAATGTTTGTAAAGAAACAAATGAGTTAATTCCTACTAGACATGTCACTGGGTTGAGTAATTGTATAAATTATAGAAAATTAAATTCCGTCACTATGAAAGACCACTTTCCTTTGCCATTTCTGGATCAGATGTTGGATAGGCTAGCTGATCATCCATATTTTTGCTTTTTAGATGGATATTATGGGTTTCATCAAATACCTCTTGCTCTTGAGGATCAAGATAAGACTACGTTCACAAGTCCTTATGATACTTTTGCTTTTTAAAGAATGTTTATTTGGTTATATAACACAATTGTTACGTTTCAGCAGTGTATAATTGATACACCTAAAATATAGTGTTATTAGACATATTTTTATACCTATTTTTGAGATATTACACTTTAATGGAAGGTATTTGTGTGTTTTTCTTTCAGGTATAAGTAAAAATAAGAGAAATGCTAAAAGAAGTGAAAAAGGATCAAATATAGAGCAAAAATGCAAAAATAGTGCAAAAGTATTTTGGCCCCTAAGCGCCAGAACCGGCGCTTCTAAGCGCCAGAACCGGCGCTTACGCGCCGGTGAAATAGAGTAGACCACGCCTAAGCGCCAGAGGCCCCGTGCTTAAGCGTCAGTGACAGTTGCTTGACGGGTTAATTCATTTTGACGAATTTTGAAGGGACATTTGAGGAATCTATTGCCTAAAATGGGTGGTTATAACCACCAAGGACGAAAATATAATTAAAAGACTTGTGAAAGGAGACATCAGACTTGTGAAAGGAGACATCAGGACACATTTTGAAGAGATACCAAAACACATCTTAGAAAATTATAAAAGAAGGAAGTTGAGACTTTGAGAAGAGTCCTAGGAGAGTCCTTAAAAGTTGTTGAAGAAGTTCGTGGAGAAGGTTTTGGAGAGAATTTCAGGCACCACAAATTTATTTTTCCTTTTCTTTTCAGTTTTTTATTTGAGAGTTAAGAGTGTTGTAAGAGAGAAGAGAATCAAAGGAACTCCAAAAAGGAACTCCAAGAGTTTGGTAGAGTTTAGCGGAGGACTTGAGATAAGTTTTTATCTTTTTGTTTTGAGACTACTTTTGGTTTTAATTTAGACTTTTTATTGGTTTCACAATGATTTCTACTTTTAAACTAAAGTGTGGTTTTGTTTTCTCCATAGATTCTAAGTAGTTTTCTTTATATTTCTCCTTAAAATGATAAGTAATTAAAGTGTTGGGTGAAAGTTATGGAGAGTATTAATCTTTAATGTTGGAAGAAGTTGTGATGGTTTAATTCCATGCACTTCATTTACTTCTTGATCTGGCCCATCTAGATGTTAAAATTTGTTGTGAGAACATGTAAGAACCAGGATGGTATTGTCTTAGTCAACAATTGGAAAGATGCACATGAGATTATATGAATGAGAATGTAGTTCATATGATTGAGTGCAAAAAAATAGGAAAATAATCTTTGAAGGGTATAAAGTTAGAGGACTTTAGAGTGACAGGCTAAAACCCCCAATTTGATTTATTATTTTAAGTTTTGATAAGGATGTTAGCCCCCAGGCGGAGGGAACTGAGGGAACTCCAGAGTGGAGAGCTAGTATCTTCTCTGCCTAACCGGTCTTTAGAAATATTTAAACTTTAAATTAGCTAATGTTCTTTATAGCATCTCTAGTAAGAGGTAGGTAAAGAATAATATTGCTACTATTCGTCACAACACAATTTGAATACTTCCACAACAAAATTCCAATATTTATTACTGATTCATGATAAGGAGAAAGATATTTCGTATTCAGTGCTTTTCTTTTACATAAACACAAGTTATCTTTAATAAGTTTTTATTTCATTTTCAAACATTAAAAATACCAAAAAGAGCTTAAATTTCATTCCTGTGATAAAAAATATAATTTAAGTATTTGTCTTTTTAAAGTATAAAGTTTGTTACTTTAATTATCGCATACTGTGAACAATCCCTGTGGGTTCGATATTCGGGGCTTAATCAAAAAGTCCTGTATTACTTGATAACGATACATATACTTGCGTAGTATCCCAATATATATTAAGTTAAAAAGTTAAATTCTTATTTTCTTTAAGATCAAGTTTTTTGTACTGTTGCAAAGTAATAAAAGATAAGTAAAAAATATAATATAATACATTTTTATACTGTTGCATATAAACAGTCGAGATCAAGTTTTTGGCGCCGTTGTCGGGGATTGATTGAGTTGTCGGGGATTGATTAGAAAGTCTTATTTAAACTTTAAGACTTATTGTAGGAATATCTTATTATAGTATTTTATTTAGAAAGTCTTATTGTAGGAATATCTTATATTGTAGGAATATCTTATTATAGTATTTTATTTAGAAAGTATTTTTGTGTGATTTATTTTATTTTATTTTATTGTTAGTGTATGCATAGTTCAGGTTCTAAAGGACAAGTTCCCTACGATTCTGGATTAGAAAAAACTGTTAAGAAAATCATAAAAAGCAAAAAAATTAAAAATTTTAAAAAATATAAAAAAATTATAGAAATGACATATCAAAATAATCAAAATGCTGAAATTCATCAAGAATTTAGACCACTAAGAGATTATACCAACCCTACGGTAGATGAACTTCATTGTAGTTTTCAAAAACCTAATGTAGTGGCTAATTCATTTGAGCTTAAACCTGCTATTATCTAAATTGTATCAAATAATCAAATAACTAAATTGTATCAAATAATCATTTTGGGGGATCACCAACTGAAGATCCAAATTTATTTCTTGTCAATTTTCTATAATTCTGCGCTACATTTAAATACGATGGTGTATCAGATGATAGCATAAAACTTAGATTATTTCCTTTTTCACTGAGGGATAAAGCTAAGATGTGGTTGCGTTTGTTAGCACCTGGTATCAGAACTTGTCGCTTACAAATGATATTACATCTTTTAATTAGTTTGAAGGGGAATCTATTTATGAAGCATGGGAACAATTTAAAGATCTCCTTAGAACTTAGAAAGTGTCCACGAAAGTGTCCACACCATGCTATACTAGATTGATTAATAATTCAAAATTTTTATATTGGATTAGCTGGGTTTCTTATATCTATTATTGATGCCATTGCTGATGGTTCATTAATGTCGAAACCATTTCCTGATGCTTATGCTTTAATTGAAGAAATACCTACCAATAATTTTTAACGGCCTTCTGAGACTTTGAATCCTAAGAAAGTAGTAAATATTTGTTAAACTGATGCATTTACTAAGTTAGCAAATCAAGTTACTGCAATTTCAAGGAAGTTAGACCAATTTGGAATGAATTTTTCTCAACCAATTTCCATCGAAATGATTGAAGAAAATTCATTAGGCCAAATGGTAGATTCCCAAGCATCATTAGAAAATTTCAATGCCATAAATGACAAGCCAAATAACCCATATTCAAATTACTACAACTTAGGTTGGAAGAACCATCCTAATTTTAACTGCAATAATACTTCAAGTGGTAGTAACCAACAATAGAGGAACAACCAAGTAAACCCATTGGGAAACTGGAACAACCAAGGGAATAATAATAATAGATCTACCTATCTTCCAGGTTTTAATAGTAATCCACAATTTAAGGAGAAGAAATTTTCTATAGAAGAAGTGGTGAAGTAATAGATCTTAAGGAACACTTCCTAGTAATACTGAAACAAATCCGAAAGACCAGAATAAAGAGCAAGTAAAAACCATTCAACTTAGAAGCAAAAGAGAGTTGGAAGGCAGGGTTCAAAAAGAAATTGAAGTTGAGAAAGAAGAAATTGAAGAACCAAAAGAGGACGCTCCGAAAGGTTCAGAAAGACCTATTTCTCCACTGAAAATTGACTTGGAAAAACCACCACCTTCATTTCCTCAGAGGCTTCGTCAACAGAAGTTGGATAAGCAATTTTTAAAGTTCCTGGAAATTTTTAAGAAGCTTATAATTAATATTTCATTTGCTAAAGTCTTAGAACAAATTCCAAGCTATGTAAAGTTTATGAATGATATTCTCGATAGGGAAAGGAAGTTTGAGGATAATGAGATTGTCGTACTTAGTAAGGATTGCAGTGCTATAATTCAGAAAAGGTTTCCTGAAAAGTTTAAAGATCCTGGTAGCTTTACTATTCTATGTGCAATAAGAGATAGATTTTATGGGAAAGCTTTATGTGATTTAGGTGCAAGCATTAACCTTATGTCATTATCAATATTTAAAAGATTGGGATTAGGATAAATAACCCCTATTATTGTAACTCTGTAGTTAGCAGATCGTTCAATAACGCTTCCTAAGGGAGTTATAGAAGATGTTCTAGTGAAAGTGGATAAATTTATCTTTCGTGTTAATTTTATTGTGCTGGATATGGAGGAAGATAAAGACATACCTATCATTTTGGGGAGATCTTTCCTATTCGCAGGAAGAGCAATGATAGATGTGCATAATGGGGGAATTAACAATGCATGTCAATAATCAAATGATTACTTTCAATATTTCAAAATCAATGAAATATCCTACAAAAGGTAGAGATGATGAATGTTATAGAATGGATGTTATGAGCTATTTGAGTGAATGCTATTTCAAAACTAATTATGAAGAAAAATCTGAAGTAAAAGATTTGGAACATGAGAAATAAGATGAATTAGATCAATGTGAAGATCTTTATAAGGAAGATTCAAATTATGTTCGAGAAAGTTTCAAAATTTTGGACATCATAGAACATAGAAAAAGATAAATCAAAGATAAATCATTTTGTTCATCAATAGAAAAACCTTCTGAACTTGAGTTGAAGTTACTTCCTGAAAATTTGAAATATGTTTCTTTAGGTGATTCCTCTACTTTACCAGTTATAATTTCCTCAAAGTTAATGATGGAAGAAGAAGAAAGATTGATGAAAATTTTGAAAAATTTTAAGAACACCTTCAGATGGATAATAAATGATATTTAAGGAATCAGTTCTTCAATTTCCATGCAAAGAATTCATATGGAAGAGAACTACAAACCCAGTGCTGATCCTCAAAGGAGATTGAATCGTATTATGAAAAAGGTTGTTAAGAAAGAAATTCTAAAGTGGTTAGCTGCTGGGAAGATGCTGGAATTATCTACCCTATTTCAGATAGTGCATGAGTTAGACCAATTCATTGCATTTCTAAGAAAGGAGTAACTATGACTGTAAATGAAAATAATGAATTAATACCTACTAAACAAGTAATAAGGTGGCGAATATGCATTGATTATAGAAAATTAAATATCGTAACAAGGAAAGATCATTTTATACTACCCTTTCTACATCAAATGCTGGATAGACTAGCTGAGCATAAATACTTTTGTTCTCTGGATGGATATTCTGGTTATCATCAAATACAAATAACTCCTGTGGATCAAGAGAAAACAACGTTTACCAGTCCTCATGGTACATTTGCTTTTAGAAGAACGCCCTTTGATTTATGTAATGCTCCTGCTACATTTCAAAGATGTATGATGGAAATTTTTTGTGATTTAATTGAAAGAGGTATTGAAGTCTTTATGGATGATTTTTCAGTGTTTGGAACTTCATTTGACTCATGCTTAGAACATTTATCTAAAGTCCTCAAACGCTGTGAAGAAATAAATTTAGTCCTTAATTGGGAAAAATGCTAGTTTATGGTAGCAGGAGGAATTGTATTAGGACATCAAATATCAGAAAATGGTATGAAAGTAGATCCCACTAAAATTCAAGTGATCGCTAATTTACCTTATCCAACAAATGTAAGGGAAATTATGAGTTTTTAGGACATGCTGGATTCTACAAGCGATATATTGAAAACTTTTCAAAAATTGCTAAGCTTTTTTGAAGGGGTTATAAGTTTTCTTGAACATGTTGGTTTTTATAGGCGTTATATTAAAGATTTTTCAAAAATTACCAAACCTCTATGCCAACTTTTAGAAAAGCATAAGAAATTTGAGTTTACTGAAGATTGTTTAAATGCCTATGTGTTATTAAAAGAAAAGCCAATCACAGCCCCTATAATAGTTTCACCTAACTGGGAGAAACCATTCGAACTGATGTGCGATGCTAGTGATTATGATATTGGAGTTGTTCTTGGACAAAGGTATGATAATATTTTTAAATTTATATACGCTAGTAAAACTCTTAACGATGCTCAAATTAACTACAATGTTACTGAAAAAGAGTTACTGACTATTGTGTATGCTTTTGACCAATTTAGATCTTATTTAATAGAGACTAAATGTGTTGTGTGCACTGATCACTCTGCCATTAAATATTTGATGCAAAAGAAGGATGCCAAACCAAGGTTAATTAGATGGATACTTTTGATGCAAGAATTTGATTTTGTGGTTATTGATAGAAAGAACACTGATAATCAAATTGTTGATCATTTGTCGAGATTAGAATATCATGAATTATCTGACACCGACAATAAAGTTACGGATAGTTTCCCTGATGAATAACTCTATAATATTAATGAGTGAAAATACTATGGTATGCTGATATTGTTATTTATATTGTAAGTGATATTTTGTCACTTATGCTGACATTGCAACAACAAAGAAAATTCATTCATGATGCGAAAGCATATTTTTGGGATTAGCCTTATTTATATAAACAATGTAAGGATCTTATTATGAGAGAATGCATACCTTATGAAGAAACTGAACTAATTATTCAGAAATATCATGATTCTGAATTTGGAGGACATTTTGGAACTGATAAAACTGCTTATAAAATTTTACAACCTGGATTCTATTGGCCATCTCGCTTTAGAGATGTTTACAGATACATAAAAACTTGTGATTGATGCTAACGAGTAGGCAATATATCTAGAAGAAATGAAATGACTCTGAATTTCATGTTAGAAGTTGAGATCTTTAATGTTTGGGGATTGGATTTCAAGGGACCATTTATTCCTTCATCCGGGAGCTTATACATATTAGTTGCAGTAGACTACATTTCAAAGTGGATTGAAGCACAAGCTTTACCTCATTGCGACGCTAGAAGTGTTTCAAGATTTTTAATGAAAAACATTTTCACTAGATACAGAATGCCGGAAGTGATTATCACTGACGGAGGATCCCATTTCAGGAATAAATACATTCAGAGATTGGCTGAAAAGTTTAATGTTATTCATATAATCTCTACTTTCTATCACCCTCAGACAAGTGGGTTAGCTGAAGTTTCTAATAGAGAGATTAAACAAATACTGGAGAAGACTGTAAACCCTAGTAGAGTAGATTGGTCTACTAGATGGGCTTACAGGACTGCTTATAAAACTCCCATTGGAATGACTCCTTACAGGCTGAATTTTGGAAAGGCTTGTCACTTACCAGTAGAATTGGAGCATAAAGCATATTGGGCAATTAAATAATTCAATTATAATTTGAAAGATGCTGGTGAGAAGAGATTGTTACAAATGAATGAACTGGAAGAATTAAAAAATGAATCTTATGATAACGACAAAATTTATAAGGAGAAACTAAAGTTATGGCATGATCCGAAGATTAACTAGAAGAACTTTGAACCAGGACAAGAAATTTTGCTTTACAATACAAGGCTGAGGTTATTACCTGGGAAATAAAGTCTCGTTGGTTAGGAACCTTTACTGTGACTCGAGTTTATACTTACGGATCTGTTGAAATTGAAGATTAAAAGACTGGAAATAGATTTAAAGTAAATAGACACAGATTAAAGCCGTATTTTGAGGGTAAAAGACCAAATTTTAATGAGGTTTTAATGGTCAGTCAACCTGAATAATACCTGGATAGGTCGGGTTCAATAGGTCGGCCTGATGACGTTAAACCAAGCGCTTTATGGGAGGCAACCCATAGTTATCTTTATTTTTATTATGATTATAGTGTTTTTTTTGAAATTATCATTAGTTTGTGGTAGTATTGAACTCTACTACTCATACTTACCCTTGAATCATCATAAAAATTGGATCCATAGAGAAAATTGGAATGTATTTGGACAAGAGCGAAACTGTAAAATTTTTGCCTTGGGCATCGACGACAGTCTCGACGCTGCCGATGGCGGGTTTTTCCCGAGAGTCCAGACAATTAATTCTCAAGGCTTGTCGACGGTGCCATCGATGCCGCCGACGGAGAGAACGGCCTGATGACTGTTTTCGGAGTTTGAAATGTCAGTTTTTGGTAGTTTTAGGCGAGATTTACTCTTTATAAACTTCCAAACTCGGTTCTTAAATTCATATTACCCAAAAATAAATTGAAACTCCACCAAATTTATCCCTATGGCTTCCAATTCCACTAAAAACCCTAGATTTTGAGTTGCAAGGCGCAACAAATTTTCAACAAAGTGCTGACAAAGAGGAGATTAATCAAAGAAAGAGGATTCATAAATCAAGGATTGAACAATCATTCAACAGTAATTGAAGAGATGCTTGTGGACGACGATGGGAAGTGTTGTGCTACACTACTGCCGCCTTAGGCGTTCCTATGGTGGACAAGTGGTGAAAAAGTTTTATGCTAATTTGCATGGAATCAACCAGGGAGTCGTCTATGTGCGAGACAGATAAATAACTTTTTCTCCTGCAAGGATTAATGAGTTATATATGATCTAGAATGTTCCTGTCTGCCATTATTCCAACTTCATTCCGACAAGAAATCTGATGAATGAGATCTATTAATTTTTCACGGACGAGACTGAAGACTAGAAAATGAGAGAAAATGGGTATGTTAGTTTCTCTGCTACACTTCTAAACCTCGTTTCTAAACACTGGTACTTCTTTATTTCTACAAAACTATTACTGACAATAAGGATTGGTAAAGTTACTAAAGAAAGTGCTATTCTGAATTACTGTATTCAAATGGGACTGCCGATTGATATTGGATTGATAATTGTGAAGTCTGTTTTGGGCATGATCGTTCATGGATCAACTTATGGGCTTTGACATCC
>NW_018165522.1:139302-141063 GCF_001263595.1 Phalaenopsis equestris
CAATGAAGATGAGAACAATGAAGATGAGAATGATATGACTATTATTACGGATCAATTGTCTCAAAATTCACTTCCTATTCAGTTGGACAATTTGGACAAGACACTAGTGATCCTGCGCAAAATCAAGAAACTAGAGAAAGATGTACAAAATGTTTTGAATGCAATTAAGAATATCTCTGATTTTTTTTATCATCTAGACTGGAAGATGAAAGAGCATTTTGATCACTTTGGACATATCGAAGGAAGTTTGATACGATTGATGAGAAAGATGGGATTTATAGAAGAGGAATCTATTGAAGAATTCCCATATCGACCCTTCTATAACCTCTTTGTTCATGTGCAATCAATAGGTGATCTCAGAGGAGAATTTAACACTGAATCTGGGCACTGAATCGGAGTAGTAGATTTACTTTACTACCTATATGTCTATGTGTGTGATTTGATTTGAACTTATGTGTTTGCTTTACTTTCAAATTTTTCTTTTAAATGTTGAGATTGTTGAGATTGAGCATAAAATGTTTGTTTTCAGCGTTTAGAGTGTTGTGGCTTGGATTAGGACGCTGGCTTGATATGTTAAGGTTGAGAAAATACCAAACTTATGTGTATCGTGTAACGTGTATTGTAACCCTCGAATTTTATATATAATTGTATTGTTTTGTATTGTGAATGTTTATTTGTGTTAGTTCATCATTTACTCACTTAAATTTATGTCTAGAATGATTGAACAAATGTCGACGAGGCTTGAAATTGATCAAAATCACAAAAATCTGGAATTGAACTAATTTTTAAAACCTCGCCGACGGCGCCATCGATGGCCGACGGCGCCATCGATGCCACTAACGGTCCAAAACTTAGGCTATTTAATTCAATAGAGCTCACCGACGGTGAGATACCGAAAAAAAAAAAACCTTTTAACAACACTTTTAACCGTAATTTTGACCAGTCAACCGCCACTATCCATCATCCCCTTCCTCTTAAAAAAATAAAAATTTCGATCTAGGGCTTGAAGATCTTGGATTTGGGGCTATTTTAAAGCGTTTAGATACCGGATTTTATCATCTCTCGGTAAGAGCTTCACTCCAAACTAAAAATATTTGATTTTCACCTTGAATTTCTTCCACATTGAGGAGATCCGAAAAAATTGAGAATGAGGAGAAAATATTTGGAAGAAATTCATGGAACTTAGTTTTGAACTCTTAGAGTCACTCTTAGAAGCCATTATTTGAGTATTTGAAGTGTATTTTGAATTTTTTTTTAATAATTTTGATTAGATTGATGTTGTAGTTTGAAATTTGCATGTGTAGTTATAATAGACTTTGATTAGTACTTTGTAAAATTGTAATGTGATGTGATTTTTTTTTGCATTGTGATGTATTTGTAATTGTTTCTATTTAGTATTGTGATGTGTTAGTGAAATATTGTGTTTGTATAATGTTTAGTTTTTTACTTATTTCAAAATTTCATTACCCAGCAAATTCTCTAATGATTTATATGTAAAAAAAGCTCCTAATATTACAGACCAGTTCATAATGATGAAAATGCCTAAAGTACCGAGGTATGATTTATATTTAGAATTTTTCTTTCCACCTGTATCATTCCATATTGAAAGATTAAGATTTTTAGTAAAAGAGAATAAGACTATAGTTAACTATTTAAAATGGCGAAAACTATATTTTGAAATACTAAGAATCTTAGAAATTCATTTGAGAAGAAAAGATTGGGGCTCAATGATGTAAAAGCTATGAAATACTTATAAGGTAA
>NW_018165522.1:141508-142650 GCF_001263595.1 Phalaenopsis equestris
AAGTTCCTATCTTTTGAATATTCTAAGTGACTTAATATTGCAACATATAGTCGTTCTTGAAATAAAAAGAAAACTAGAACTCTTAAACTTGATGACTAGATAGTCTTGTACCTACAGAGTTAATTTAATTACTTGAAATTTTTCTGAAAATCTCACTATGGTATTTACTTAAATCAAACTTATAGTATTTCTGAATTAAAACTTTACCACAGTAGATCATAATTTTTATGTAGTACTAAAATTATTTGAAGACAAGTAATAGTTAAGTTTGGGGGATTTTGACCAAAGGAAAATATGTTGAGATTTTCATACCTATTTTACACTGATTTTGATGATATTGCACTTTAAAGAAAGGTATTTTTGATGTTTTGTTGCAGGTATGTTAAATTATGTTCATTAGAGCAAAAAGGAGCGAACTTGGAGCAAAAAGATGCAAAAAGGAGCGAACTTGGAGCAAAAAGGACCAAAATATAAAGATTTGAACTTGAGCGCCGACGACGGGCTCGACGCAGCTGACGGCGGGTTTTTCCCGATAGTCCAGAATTAAATATTCTAGAAGGCCGCTGACGGCGCCACCAACCATCAAGCCTGCCGATGGCGAGCACGTTGGTTCTCTCAACAAATACATTGAATGTGGAAGAGTTTTGAAGGGACGCTTGGGCAACTCTTGAAAACTCTTCTACAACTTTAAAAGAAACATTTGGAGGTCGGAAAAGGTGGTGTCCACTGAGTCTTTGTTGTTTGTGGTGTCCATTAGAGTGTAGAGAGTGGTTAGTATTATGAGGAATTCTTCGAGAGATTGTAAGAGTGGAAGGAAAGTGAGAGATTTCTTCCTCTTTGTCGCTTCGAAGGAGAATTCTGTGTGTTGTAAAGAAATGAAGAGATTTAGAGGAACTTCAAGGAGTTTGCTTGGGGGGAATAAGAGATAAATTTTATTTACTTATTGAAGTTTTTATGACTTCGCTTATATATATAAATTTCAAGTTTTGTCGTATCTTCTCCATGAGTTATGAGTAGTTTTCTCTATCTTTCTCCTTGACTTGAGATTTTGTGAAATGGTGATTTGAATTGGTTGTGCCATGAGAATGTTAAAGAAGTTGTGATGATCTTTTCACTTCAATCTTAATTTACTTTCAATCTAG
>NW_018165522.1:143120-171243 GCF_001263595.1 Phalaenopsis equestris
AGTTATTAAAATTACATTTTTATTTCAATTGCCTATTAGTAATTTCTCGTCTTCAAAGACTATTCTTCTCTATGTGTATGGCTCTTTTGATTTTTTAAGTCTTAGTTCGTAGCCTCTAATATTACTCCCTGTGAGATCAATATCTAGGACTCCATTAGAGCCTTGTATTACTTGAGCGATACGTATACTTGCGTTGATAAGTGTGACTTTGCATTTATTGAATATTTAATACACATCTTTATCAAATCTATAACCGTTATCAAGTTTTTGGCGCCGTTGCCAGGGATTTAAATCTTCTAGCAGGAGTATCAAATTATTGATTTTTAAGCATATATAAAGTCGCTGTCAGAGGTAACCTACAGTTGCTAACGAGGCTTCCCACGATCTAAATGAAATTATGTAACTCATTACGTTGAGTTTAGTAAATTCATTTGGACTAAGTGAATTCAATAGAAAATAGTGGTGCCGGAACGAGGGAACTGTAGGATCCTAACTAGTGTCACTCTAATCAACTTTAACATGCCCCATAAAATTTAAAGAACTTCAACCATAGGGCCACCTGATTTGACGTCATAACTTGACACTCTAGAAAACTCAAAACAAGGAGCTTAATGGTGGGCAGTACGGCCATCTTCAACAGCAAAAATTGTCTTCCCCAGCTAAACCAATTTCCTTCCTTAGAATTAAACAACCAAGCCATAAGATTTTGAGGTTGTCTGCTTATGCAACATAAATCCTCACCTCATCTTTAAGCATTTGTATAGCTCTACTGTACAATCTAAGTCCTAACTTGTCTTAGGATTCCGAGGTTGTTGTCTGTCACGACTTAAATCCTCACATCTTCTAGTTTATTTGTGTGATCATTTCACACAAATGTAAGCCCTAACAAATAAAATTGGCAGGATGAAACACCTAAATATTTCTTTTTAGAAATGAAGCCAAACATTAGGATAGCTTGTAAAGTCTCCGAGGTTTTCCTATGGATCTATGACATCCCCTAGTTCTTCCTCTTTTGGATTGTACAACAAAATAAATTTGAGCCAGTCCCATTTCACAACTCTTTGTCCGATATCATTGAAAAGTTCCATCCTTTGAAATCCTTGAAGATAATATTTTTGGATTTTTATCGAGAGTTTTCTTAGGTGACTTCGGTCATTTAGGATGTAATTAACTATAGGGGCTTAACCTTATAGAAAGTTTTTTCTGAACCCAGCTTAATATAAACCCTATTTAATCCTTTATATTAAATAGAGGAAATTATCGGCAAATAAAACGGTTTCGCAGACCAAATGAACGTCATATATTTCTTAGTTTATTTGATCGAGCCTCATCCTTAAGTCTTGTGTTTATCCTTCAGAATAGATATAGGGTTTGAGGTATAGCGCTCTTTCATTTAAACTATGAAAAATATGGGTTAGTTTAATTTTATATTTTTCTAAACTTAAATCTATATGTGAATTAAAACGTCCTTCCAAAGCGAAGCGACAAGATTTCAATTCCGGTGACCGACAGCTTCTTACAGGCAACTCCTTAAACCAAAATAGTGCTGACAAGACTAACGTTGAATTATTGTATTCAGCAATGCAAGCCTATCAACATTGGAGCTTTGATTTATCAAACCATCATAAGTTCTACCACTACCGCTACTACTGCAGGTATTGGATTTGCTTCCTTGATCTTTTCTTTGTGTGAGCAAGCTGGTGTAAGATATGATAGTTGGGAAGAAGTGTTGCTACCTCTAAAATTGATTACAAGTGTGAATGTGAAATTATATTCTGAACACTTTATTTTTGGTTGGAGAGGAGGATTTCAAGAAGTTATGGAATGTCGACGTCTGCTACATCCATCTCCGTTGCTTCTACATCGAGACCATCTATCTCGAGAACATCTACTTCTAGAGGTGAGTCTACTGAAACTTAGGATCAATTATTGCAGAGGATGATGGATAATATTAATCTTACTGCAGATAAGGTACAAAATTTTCTCCATATAAGGTACAAAATTTAGAAAATTTTGTAGATCATATTGATGGATATGTCAGATGACATAGTGATTATGAGAAGAAATTTCACTCATCTTTGGAGAGCCTTATTAGGGGTAATCAAGGAGTGGAATTCCCTTCATATCCAAAGCCTACAACTTTTTGGGTTAGCGGCAACACTAATGATGATGATGAGGATGAAGACTACATTATTTTTATGTTTGTAATATGTGATGTACTTTGAGTTTGTGTACTCATTGGACTATATGATGTGTTAGAATTTTTGTCTAATTGTTATTTTAATGTTTGTGTTTTGTTAGTATTGTGTTTTAAATTCTAGGGTAGAAATTGTTGTTGTGTGTTGTGTAATGTGTTTTACTTAGTTAGGAATGAACTTATTTCTATGTCTTATGAAAGTTCAAAATCTTGCTAGCTTTAATTTTAAACTTTAATTTCAGAAATTTTCTTCCTTGTATTTTCTTTTATCTTGTTAGTGTGCTTATTTTTCTTATGTTGAGAATGTGAAGTCAAAGTTAGTGTGTTTGTTTGTTTTTATGTCTATACCAACTACTTAGAAGCCTAATGAATCTTTATATGTTAAATAGTAAGAAATTTGATCAAAAATTAATTTTACTCATGTTTTTAGTTTTGTACTTGTAAAATTAGGGTATAAAAATTCATGTAAGCATATTATTTCAATTTTTATTCCTGCTTATATATATCTGCTACTAAATTGTTTAATCTTATTAAAAATTTAAGTTTTGGGGGAATGAAAAATATTTTCAAAACTTAAATTTTATTTATTCTCAAATGAGCGACAAGTGAATTTGATTTGAAAAGAAAAATGATCATGTATATGAAGTTATATTAGGGAAGTAAAATTTTGATTATAGAAATGAGTAAGAAAATTTAGTTAAAATTCTATAAGTGATGTAGAAAAATTTAAAGTTAAAAGTTCTTAAATGTAAAAATGATAAATATTATGTAACTATATTTAGTAGGAGATATTGTATTTTTGAAAAATGTTGAAGGATTAGACTTTTATTTTTAAAACTTAAATTTCTTTTATTAAAAATAATTTTCATAAGCAATTATTATGTTTTTAAGCAAAAGAAAAATATCAACTCTTTGCTTTAGGAAAGGAAGAGTGGAATTAAAAATCATTAAAGTCCTATCTAGATATAGTAATCTTTGCCTAAAAAAAAGAAAAAAAAAAGAAAACAGAAAAAGAAGAAGAAAGATGGAAAAGGAAAAAGAAAAGAAAAGAAAAAAAATGTTAAAAAAGGGAGGAGAATCTTGAGGATTAGTGCCTAATCAAAAATTGGTTCCACATCTGATCTTTTTAAAGTATAAGACTTGAGAAACTCTTAAGCTTAATGATGTAATATAATAAGTAAAATTATACTTAATAAAAATTTTTAAGTTAAGGAAATAAAATATCAAAGATCTATATTTAAAAAATCTACAAGTATTTTTGAATTAGATAGGAACTCATATTTTTCATACTTCTTCACTTTTAAGGATTTCTAAATTTTAAGTTGGTCTCATTCACTAGAGTTTTTACTAAATTAGACTACTATATTTCTAGAACAAAATTTTAGAAACTCCTAAAGAAACTCATATATATAACCATACTTATTTTGTTTTTAATGATTGAAGTGTCACTTAAGGACAAGTAACATTATAAGTTTGGGGGATTTTGATACACCTAAATATATAGTGTTTATAGACATATTTTTATACTTATTTTTGAGATATTGTGCCTTAATGGAAGGTAGTTGTGTGTTTTTCTTTCTGGTACAAGTAAAAAGGTGAAAAATGCTAAAAAAAAGTGAAAAAGGATCAAATTTAGAGCAAAAAGGTGAAAATTGTGCTTAAGTGTTTTGGCGCCTAAGGGCCATATCCGGCGCTTAAGCTCCGGCAGCGCTTAAGTGCCAGAAGCCTCACTCTTAAGCGCTAGTGACAGTTACTTAATGGGTTAATTCATTTTGACGAATTTTGAAGGGATATTTGAAGCATCTATTGGCTAAAATGGGTGGTTATAACCACCAAGGATGAAAATATAATCAAAAGACTTGTGAAAGGAGGCAACCCTTGGTAAATACATCGAATCAGAATAAATTTTGAAGAGATACCAAGGCATCTCTTCAAAAATTATAAAAGAAGGAAGTTGAGACTTTTAGAAGAGTCCTGAAAAATTCTTGAAGAAGTTCGTGGAGAATCTTTTGGAGAGAATTTCAGGCACCACAAATTTATTTTTCCTTTTTTTAGTTTTATTTTAAGAGCTAAGAGTGTTGTAAGAGAGAACAAACTCAAAGGAACATTAACAGTTTGGTGGAGGATTTGAGATAAGTTTTTGTCTTTTTTTTAAACTACTTTTGGTTTTAATCGAGACTTCTGGTTGGTTTGATAATAATTTTTATTTTTAAACTAAAGGGTGGTTTTATTTTCTCCATGGATTTTGAGTAGTTTTCTTTATCTTTCTCCTTAAAATGATAAATAATTAAAGTGTTGGATGGAAGTTGTGGAGAGTATTAATCTTTAATGTTTGAAGAATTTGTAATGATTTAATTCCATGCACTTCATTTACTTATTGATCTAACCCATCTAGATGTTAAGATTTGTTGTGAGAACATGTAAGAACCGAGAAGGTACTGTCTCAGTAAACAATTAGAAAGAATCACATGAGATTATATGAATGAGAATGCAGTTCATATGATTAAGTACAAATAAAAAGGGAAATAATCTTTGAAGGGTGTAAAGTTAGAAGACTTTAGAGTGACAGGCTAAATCCCCCAATTTGGTTTATTATTTTAGATTTTGATACGATATGTTAGCCCCCAGGTCGAGGGAATAAAAGGAACTCCAGAGTGAGAGCTAGTATCTTCCCTGCCTAACCGGTCTTCAGTACTATTCAAACTTTAAATTAGCCAATGCTCTTTATAACATCTCAAGTAAGCGTAAATAATAATATTTCTCTTATTTGGCACAACACAATTTGAATACATTCACAACATAATTCCTGTATATATTACTGATTCATGATAAAGAGAAATATATTTAGTATTCAGCGCTTTTTATTTACATAAACTCAAGTTATCTTTAATAAGTTTTTATTTCATTTTCAAACATTAAAAATACCAAAAAGAGTTTAAATTTCATTCCTATGATAAAAAAATATAGTTTAATTCTTTGTCTTTTTAAAGTAGAAAGTTTGTTACTTTAATTATCGCATACTGTGAACAATTCCTGTGGGTTCGATATTCGGGGCTTAATCAAAAAGTCCTATATTACTTGATAACGATACGTATACTTGTGTTCTATCCCAATATAAATTAAGTTAAAAAGCTAAATTCTTATTTTCTCCAGAATCAAGTTTTTAGTACTGTTGCAAAGTAAGGAAAGATAAGTTGCAAAGTAAGGAAAGGTAAGGAAAGATAAGTAAAAAATATAATCAAATACATTGTTATACTGTTGCATATAAATAGTCGAGATCGATGATGTCTATTGTTTGTGACCTAGTTGAGAAGGGAATAAAAGTTTTTATTGAAGATTTTTTAGTGTTTGGCCCTTCATTTAACTCATGTTTAGATCATTTAGCGAAGGTACTAAATGCTATGAAGAAACTAACCTTGTTCTCAAATGGTAGTAGTGTCAATTCATGGTGTTTGAAGGTATTGAGTTAGGACATAAAATATCTAAAAAGGACATGGAAGTGAATGTAGAAAAGTTTAAGTTATAAAAAACTGCCTACACCTACTATTGTGAGAGGGGTTAGAAGTTCTTTAGGACATATTAGATTCTATAGGCGAAATATTAAAGATTTTTCTAAAATCACCAAACCATTATGCCATCTCTTAAAAAAGGATGCTCTATTTAATTTTAACAATGAATTCCTAAAAGCCTTTAATACTTTGAAAGGAAAGCTAGTCATTGCTCTTATTATTATCTCACTTTAATAGAGGAAACCATTTGAGTTAATGTGTGATGCAATTGATTATGCAATCGAGATAGTATTAGGACAACGAATTGGTAAGATCTTTAGAGCTATATACTATGTAAGTAAGACCCTTAATAAAGCTCATATTAAATATACCAATACTAAGAAGGATCTATTGGCCATAGTATATGCTTTCAATAAATTTAGGCCCTATTTGATTGGAATAAAATGTACTATTCATACTGATCAGTCTTCTATTCGATATCTGATGTAAAAAAAGGATGTTAAACTGAGATTGATTATATGGGGTATTGAGAATCAAGTAGCGACCATATATCAAGACTGGATCAGAGGAATTCATGTGAATATGGAGTTGAGATCAATGATAATTTTTTTGATATGCAACTGTTTGTTAGTACAGAATGACAAATTTCGTGGCATGTTGACATAATAACATTTATAGTTAGTGGTATAATGCCCTATGGTCTAACATACCATCAATGGAAGAAATTCATCCATGACGTTGAATATTACTTCTGAGATGACCCATAACTTTATAGAAAATGTATGGATAAGGTGATTAGGAGGTGTACACCCATAGAAGAAACCCTTGAAATTATTAAGAAATGTCATGATTCAGAATTTGGAGACATTTTGGAGTTGATAGAAATGCTTTTAAGATCTTGTTATCTAGATTTTATTGGTCTACTTTATTTAAAGATGTAAATGAATATATTAAAACTTATGATAGATGCCAGAGTTAGGTAATGTTTTTAAGTGTGATGAAATGCCCTTTAATTTTACTTCGGAGATTGAAATTTTTTATTTTTGGGGTTTAGATTTTATGGATCCATTTTTATCTTCGTGGGGGAATCTGTATGTTCTGATAACTATGGACTATGTCTCAAAATGGATTAAGCAAAGATTCTTCCCAATTGTGATGCTCAAAGTGTAGCAAAATTCTAAAAAAAAAATAACTTTAGAAGATTTTGTATGCCTAGAGTAATCATTAGTGATGGGGGAGCCACTCTAGGAATAAAAAAATTGAGACATTAGTTACTAAGTATGAAATTAAACATAGGATTACCACAACATATCATTCTCAAATGAGTGGTTTAGCTGAATTATCTAATAGAGAAATCTAAAGGATTTTAGACAAAATTGTTAATCCTAATAGAAAGGATTGGAATTGAGATTAGATGATGCATTATGGGCTTATAGGACTACTTATAAAACACATATAGGAATGTCTTCATATAGGCTCATATTTTACAAAGTTTGTCACTTACCAATGGAGTTAGAATATAAAGCTTATTGGGCTATAAAAGAGTTCAATTATAATTTGAAGGAAACCGGTGAGAAAAGATCACTACAGTTAAATGAGCTCAATGAATATAGAAAAGAATCTTATGAAAATGTGAGAATTCATAGAGAAAATGAAAAAGTGGCACAATCAATAGATTCTTAGGAAAGATTTTGAGCCTGTATAGGAGGTTTTACATATAATATATGATTGAAATTATTTTCTGGAAAAGTTAAATCCAGGTGGTCAGGACCATTTAATGTAGTAAAAATTTATCCTTTTGGAGCAATTAATATTAAAAATCCTCAGAGTGGCAGGGTATTTAAAGTAAATGGATAGAGACTTGAACCTTACCTAAGAAGAGAAAGACCAATGATAAATGAGATTTTAATGAACTATCAATCTGAGTAAATATCTGGATCTGTCAGGCTAAGGATGTTAAACTAAGCACTTCTTGGGAGGCAACCCAAGTTTGTATTTGATTTGTGTTATGATTGTTGTTTGCTATTTTGTGGATTGTTTATGTTTAGCTTTGTGAGTGCTTTGATTTAATTAGGATTGTGTGAATTTTGAGAAAGCAAATCCTTAGTCTTCTCGTTATAACTTTACTTTAATGTGTCTTTTGAGGTAGTAGGAAGAGCCATATTCTTTACACCCTAGTTCTCAATCAAACATAAGGATCTACATTAGGAAAGTTGAGTCTAGACATAGGAAAGATCCATTTTAATTTTTTACTTTCTATTTCTGACCCTGATGTTCTATCATGTTGGTTCAATAAACCTGCTATTAGAGGAGCATGTGGATGATCTTTTATTGAACTGACATATGCCTATACTTTATTGGAAAATATAATACTTAGAGTTTGATAACACATAAGCTAATAGTAAAGGTTCTATCTGGACCTAAATATCTTGACAAAATTGTGTAAAAGAACTCTACAATCAATAGAAGGAGATTCTGTTAAAGATGAAGAATTAGAGAAGGGATATGTGATGAGAAGGGGGAGAAGTTATCCTCATTTATCTTTAGCATAAGATAGGGTATATGTGCTTAGTAGGTGTGATTAAGTAATTTGGGAGGATCAAGCATTGTAAATTTTTTACCAGAATCAAAATTGGACCTAGCGCCTAGGTGTCGTTCCTACCTGCTCGACAAAATTGGGCAAACCGACCGGTTTAGGTCATTTTTACAAAATTTTCTCTCCGAATCTTTTTTGATGACTAAAAGGAAATACTTATGGCTTCCCTTTAACTTCCATTTTTGCTCAACTCTTGAAGCTTTGGTGAGTGGAAATCACTTCCATGAGGTAAAATCTGCTCCCTAAGGTTGTTCTTCTAAATTTCATCTGGAATTTTTTTGGGATTTTTGGAGAGAATGAAATTGGGAATTTTTTGGGATTATCTTGATTTAGCCTATAAATTGCATTTATTTTGCATCCACAACAATTATTAGTCTCATTCCTTTAGATTATCATTGTTGTCACTTTTCTATGGCTCCCAAAACCAAAGGAAGCAAGTTCAAATCTTCTTTTAACAAGAAGAAGTTTTCAAGCTCCAAAGCATAGGAGATTACTTTTTGGTGTCGAAAAAGTTGATCGCGGAGAGAGGATTCATTAGCCCAAAGGGTCAAGTTGAAAGTATGATTGTTAGGCATAGCTGAGAGAATTTTTGCTACTATATGGCTTTAGCGACAAATTCAGTGGTTAGGAAGTTCTATGTCAACCTCCCTAATGCCTCTAATGAATCAGTATTTGTGAGGAAGAAGCATGTGGTTATCTCCCCTTCACGAACTAATGCACTATTTTCATTGGGATATGTCCCTAAGAGTTTCTACTCCAGCTTCGCTCTAATTAATTCTGAGCTAGATGAGATTAATAGATTCTTCATCAATGGAGAAGGGACTTAGAAGTTGAGGAATGAAAATTAGGTGAAGTTTACTTCATCCAAACTAAATTCACCTTTTAAAGCATGACACTACTTCATCTTCGGCCTAGCTCCTACCTTCCACCAATTTGAGTAAAGTTATGAGAGAGAGAGAGAGAGTTGTTCTTAATTATTCCATCCAAACCATGAAATCTGTAGATATAGAAGCTCTGATCTATCATTCCATTACTCATGCTACAAAGGGGGGATCACTACAAGTTTAGGACATCCTTCCACTATGTTTGCCCTTTGTCAACATTCTGGAGTTACTTTAAAGGGATGGGAGGATCTTCTTCCATTGAAACTCATTTCAAAGGTCAATGTGAACTTAAGCATGCTACTTTTGGGCATGGAGCGATTTCTTCTTAGCATTCTTCCTCTTCTCAACCTTCCACATCTTATTCCCAACCTCATCCCTCTACTAGCATAATTTTATGTTAGAGAAATTGCGGATGATGGAGGATGACATCTCCATTATTCAAACTAAAGTCCATCATATTGATGATCATTTGACACATATAGATTGATAGAATAAATGCCAATATAATTATACGTTCATTTTTCAGGGTGCTCAAGTGGAGATGTATAGAATGAATCAGTGGATAGGTAAGGACAACTCATTAGAGTTCCCAATTTGTCCACCGTACTAGGTATATGAGCATAGTCAGCTAATGGATGAGTATGAAGAGGAAGAAGAAGATGAGGATGACAAAGATGATAAGGAGTAGTTTTATTTATTAGATTCTATTTTTATTTTAATGTATGTGGTTGTACTGGACTTTATTTGTTATGTGATGCTATTCCTTCTAGACTCTCTTGATTATTCTATGTTAATTATTGTGGGCTTATTTTTAGTTACCTAATGTAATTTTTATACTTTATATGTTGTAGTTTCATTTTAATCTTTTTAGCATTGTTTTACTCGCTACTTCATGAATGTTTGCTTTGTATATACCTATTCATCTTATTTGGAGACGCATGTAGTAGGAAGTATTCTGAGCTATTCTCTCCCCATTTGTACTTATGTTTTAAATTGCTTAATATGATAAAAATTTAAAAACTTAACTTTATTTGTCCTCAATAACATATATTAGAATTTATATTTTTAAATAAATTTGAGGAATGTGGGGTTAAAATTTTAAATTATCACAATATTGGGGAAAGGAAAGACATAGTTTTCTTTATGTTAAATTCTATGTAAATGAGACTAGACTAGTGTGAAGTTAACTTGAAGTTCAATAAGTAGGAAAAATGATTTAGCTATTTATTTTTAAAAGAAGGTTCATGTATTTGTTAAATTTGATATACTTAGATATATACTTAATAAGAATTGAGCCTCTACAAAGTAATATTTTTAAATAATTGTTCTTAACTTTTGAAAAATTAAAAAAGTGGAAGAGAGTGGAGAGTATTACTTTAGAGAGAAGATAATGGAATTCAAAACTGTTAAAAAGTCTATCTATATATAGAAATTCTCATAAAATATGCTAAGGCTTGAGCTCTACATCTTAAAGCAACAAAAAAAAGAAGGGAAAAAGTAAATATAAA
This sequence comes from Phalaenopsis equestris, assembly GCF_001263595.1. NCBI lineage: Eukaryota > Viridiplantae > Streptophyta > Magnoliopsida > Asparagales > Orchidaceae > Phalaenopsis > Phalaenopsis equestris. The sequence continues at coordinate 153,815 of NW_018165522.1, forward strand.
GCGAGGAGAAGCATGAGAAAAAGCTTTATTAAAAATTGGTTTCACTAGACTCTTTTTAAGCTTAAAGTTTCACTACATTCCTATGCTTCATAATATTTGAGAAATATTAGTAATTTTTTTTTAACGGAGTTCTTCAATTCTGCTTTTCTACCATTTAAGGTATCATATTTAGCAAGTGATCAATTATTTTTGAACTAAATACGAAATCAGGCTTTCTTAGTCGGATGCAAGGTTTCTTACACCCTATGACTAGAATTTTTTACTATAGTTTTCTTTATCCTACACTATGAATTTCCTGAAGCCCAATTGTTGATAATTTTAATGAAACCTAGTCTCTTGAATTAACTTAAATTTTTTTAATATTTTAGTGTTACTTGAGGACAAGTAACAATTAAGTTTGGGAGATTTGATGTGTAGAAAGGAATACTTAATTTTCTTTATATTTTGCACATTTAAATGGGGAAAATTTCACTTTTAAAAAAGATATTTTTATATTTTTCTTACAGACACAACTTCTATTAGAAGTGGAGCAAAGTGGAAAATAAATGGAGCAAAGTAGAGGTGAATTAGAGCTAAGGAGGACACAAGTGAATGGTGTCTTGGCACCAAATTTCTAGGCGTTAGTCCTAACCAGTGAACTTGAGAGGCTGACGCCTAAGTGCTAGTTAGTGGGTGTCTGGGTGCCACTTTATCAGTGCCTTGGTGCTAGAATTTTGGATGCCTAGGCGCCCACACCATAACTAGCAGACATTGAGGCTGACAACCAGAACATGTTGACATTTAGAATGGTGCTTAGGTGCCAGGCCCATGTCTCCATAAACTGCCTGAGCAGTTTTCAATAGTTCCTCTACCCGATGTGGGGAGTTATTCAACTTGATAAAAGAGCTCTTTGGTGAAGAATAATAAGTTTTTTGGTGAAAGAAGAGGCAGGGTTTGATGTAGAATAGGATAGGAGAGGTTTCATGTATATTTTGGTGAGGGTTTTGAGCTGTATGGTAAGGAGGATATTTAGCAAAGCAATAAGTGACTGAAGATCCTGCCTTTTAGAGTTTTATAAAGTGGAGGAAGCTAAGTATTGTGTCTTTTCCTTATTGTATTTCTGTAAACACATTTATCTAGTGGACTTTCTTATTCTAAATGATGTACTGTGCTATGTTCTTCATGTTTTTTGAGTAGATCTCTTTTACTTTTTCTTGTAATGGTTGAGTAGGTTGTGTAGAAGTACAAAATTTTTCAAAAAAGTTTTTAATCTTGATTGAGATAAATAACCTTCTGAATTTCATTTACTTTTCATTATGGCTAAATCATTAGTTAAAATGTGTTATGATCCATAATGACTCAGAAAAGCTATGGTAGAATAACTAGGTTGTTCACATTGATTTATAGGGTATGGTGCAAGTCTTTTTAGGGAGATGCAAATGTTTGGGATATGGTATTTGGTGGGCTCAAGTTGGGGTTTAAGGATTAAAACTAATTTAACCAAACTTTTTTATGCACTTGGGAGAGGGTAAAGAAGAGAGTTAATCTTATTTATTACTAGCCACATTCACAATTAATACATTACATTTTCTACACTACCACTCAAATCATTGCAAGAGAAGGAAGCTTTATAACATGAAAATCACCAAACTAATTAGGATAATTAAGATTTTTGTAAGAGTTAACCTTTAAAGTAGATTGCAATTTATTAGGAGTAGTTGGTAGAACCTTAACTTAATTTCAACTCTATGCTAAGAATTAAACCTAGTAGGCTAGAACTTCTCTTAAGTCTAATTTCCTCACTCTCTGTGGGAGCTATATTCCATACTCAAAATCTAATATTCCTGATATGACACGTAAAATTGCGTGAGACCCCTGCACATAAAATTTGGGCAATATCAGTGGTGGCATGCTACATCTATTGGGATTCCTGACATCTCAGTGGCTGACAAAAAAAAACCATCCCAAAGCTCTTCAAGAATCTAGATCAACAATTCCTTATGCCCTGCATCAAAACTTTCACTAATTATAAAAAAAATTTACCCGATTTGCTGTTTCATCCGTTTTAATTGAACTCTCTCATTGGTGTTGAATGTTTAACGTTTCTTGTTCTATGATACCAATTACCCGAAGTTAACATGCCCGAAACTACTCCAGGTTTTCGCTAATGGTCACTATCTCCTCATCACATGGATACTTCACCACTATGTGGTTGGTGGATGCCACTGCTTTGAAATTATTGAGTTGTGGGCAACCAAAGATTGCATTGTATGTTGGTGGCACATCAAACTCTAAGAAGTCCTCCATATTAGTAAACTGACTACCACCTTCTCCCAAGTCGACTAACAACCCAATTATACCAAGGACATCCTTTCGCTTATTGGAAAACCTAAAGTGGCCCATTGTGCACAACCAGGCAAATGACTGACAATTACATTTTTTCAAAGGATGGTTTGAACAGTATGTTCCCCAAACTGCCTATGTCAACCAAGATACTACCAACATGGTAGTTTTTATATATAGCTAGAATGACAATGGCGTCTTTGTAGGGATTCCTAGCATAGAGCAAATCCACATCAGTAAAGATGATTGGGGGATTATGCTTTTATTTTGTGGCGGAAGGAACATCACAGTATTTCCCCGATTGAATCCTCCTACTATCGGCTCTTCTACTAGTATAGGTGGAACTATCCCCATAATGTGGATCACATTTTCTTGGACGGGCTCATCTGAGTTATCTTTAACGCGTGCATGTCCGCTATCGCTGGGTTTGGTGCTCCATGGGCTACAAATTTTTTGATCTTCTTGAATCGAATCAACTCTTCAACCATGTTTTGAAGGTTTATGCACTCCTCCATGTCATCACTACCATGGTCTGTATAATACTTGCAAAATTTTTAATATTCCGGAGAAAAGCTCTGGTTCTCATCAGTGTAGCCTTTTTTCTAAATATTTTTCACCAACTCTGTTATTAAACCTTCAATTGAGCGGCTTTTGGGGTTCCTCAGTTTCTAGTTAATCAATTATTCAATTGAATACATCTTCATGATTTTTGGTCAGCCTCCTTGTCTTCATGAAACGACCAACCATTTTCTTATTTCAGCCGAGGATCATACTTCTCCATCCACCGGTCATCTTGTGATCCCTTTTTTTCTGAGTGACGGTCAAAATTTTTGTCTTTTGAAATAGGCGGGTTAACATATTCTTCCACTGCAATATGGTCATTAGCTAACTCGAGAAGTTTGGCCAAAGTATTTGGTTTACATAAACCCAGAATCTATTTAAATTTAGCACTCCTAAAACCTTGTGTTGGGGCAGTCTATGTTATCACAAGCTCCAGTTTCCACACTTCTAGCATCTTCATGTAAACAAGTGAAATTTGTTCGAAGGCTCTCATTCGACCCTTGTTTGATGTGTCATTAAGCATGCGAGCCCTTACGGATTTTTTGAGTGCTAGAGAATTACACATGAATATATTCTTTAACTAACCTAAGTAAGAGATAATTCCTATCGAGAGCCCCTTGAATCACCAGAGGGTTGAATCCCTTAATGTTGTGTAGAATAGTTGACACTTTAAAGTGTCAGAAACTTTGAAAAGGCACATAGTCGACTCAAAGGAGGCAATGTGACTTGCCAAATCACTACAAACATTGTAGAGCTATAAAGATGGAACTTTAAACTTTTCAAGGAGCTTTATATCAATAATCTGTCAGGAGAATGCCTTTCCCTAGTGGGTGATAGACTTTTATTTTCCCTACTTGTGGCCTGTTCCTTGTTTTGGTACTGGAATTCTTCGACATGTTCCACTCCTTAAGTCATCTGATGGTCTTGGGGCTCAAGTGTTTGAGGATTTGGTTTTGGAAAAGCTTGCCTTCTTGCTTCAAGCATAATGTATGCAAGTTCTACCATTTGTCTCACTATTTTGTCTTAGAGTTCTTGAATTTGTTGTTGCACGAATGCTCAAACGAAATCCATGTTAGATGTTTCCCTTAAGTGGGCAACTTCTCCATGATGCCTTTGTTTTCTAATTGAAAGCATGAATTCACGTTTATCACACATTTTAAGCACTCTTAAGAAGTCATGTGGGTCACGCCTAAGGAATAGAGAATTGGGCGGATGAGAGGGGTAGGGAGAAAAAAGGGAGAAAAAGTAGAGTGTCGTATAACATAAGTTTTCTTGGAGTAGATTGAGTAATCTTTACTTGAAGAAATAACCCCTTTATTTATAGATTTTATAGTGTCTAGCAAGTACATATTTGTCCATGTTTAAATAGGAACGTTATAATTGATTAACGTCTCATTACACATTTACGTATTTGTAACCGACTCTCGTATTCTTTAAAAGGCATTGTTTTGCATTCATAACCTTTTGAAGTGGGGTATTAATGATCCACTGATGCTAACATTTGGTCGTCTAATAAGCATTCGGACAGCTTAAAATCCTTTGTTCGGCTGGGAGTCCTTCGGTCGGATGAAAGGTTGTCAGGCGGACTTCTTGAGTGAACCCTCCATATGGACCTTCTTATAATTATGATGAACTTAGACTGACAGGCAGAGGGTGTGTCGTTGTAATATGAATGACAGTTTTCCTCAGGACAAGAGGTCTTTGTAGAGGGGGTTGAAAATGTATTCTAAGGAGCAACTATTGGTTCTTTGTACAAGGGATCCATAAATTTGGTTGAGGGGGTTGATGACGCACGAAGCTTCATTTTGATATACATTTTGTTGGTCGGCCTAAGATCCGACTGAATTGAATGATATTTGACGCATCTGTATTTCGACTGTTTCGGCGCAATCCTTTAGTATTCTCCTCATGCAATCCGTTGAATTTTCTCGAGGTTCGTGTGATCATATTCCCCGTATTCAATATCATTTATTAAATGAAATAAATTTGGATTATTTTTTTATATCACTAAAACATATAGTCACCTGAAATTCTTTCAACACTTTAATAATATATCATATATTGCAAATTCTGATCCGCACATTTAAATATTTAATAATAATTTTATATTATTTATATTTTTACTGTAAATAATAGCCCAAATACGTGCCCCCTTCAATTTATCTTTTTTTATTTTGCCAACGGTCTCTTTTCAAACATGGCTGTTTGAATGAAGCCTGATTTTAGATCTTCGACATCCACTCATTGGATTTAAGATCTCTGAGATCCACTCATTCACCTTCTCTAAGACTATCTATTCAAGACAATTCAAAATATACAAATTTCTCAAGAGAACTCAGTTAGCAAACATCCATAGGAGGAGATTGAGCCACCATGCATTTACTTTATTACAAGTTTACAACCACAAACTCTGCTCTAATTTCCTATTTATGTGTTATTTTAAACCGTAAAAGATAAACCTCTTGTTCTAATCAGCTGACAACTTTCTCTTTTGACCAAAAATAGAAGAAAACAAAGCACAAAAAGTCTAAATAAATTACTTTTCTAGATTGTGATTTCTGGGAAATCAAAATCTCTGCTTATTATTTTAGAAGAGAGCATCGTTTTCTAGAGAAAAAAACTCGCACAATGCCGTAGAACTTACAATAATGTGTGATCTACGCTACTGTCTGCACTTCCAATTCACCGGATGTAACATTTTCTCCATTTTCGAATGCAATAGTAGAAGGAAGAAGACCGCTCAACCCTGGACTTTTAAGATACATTCACATCACGTAATTCTTATGTATTTATACATTCAATACTTAAGTTTGCATATATATTATATACACAACACTCAAAAGATTGTTATTTATAAATTAAATTAGCACCCATTTTTTAATATTTTTTTAACTTTTGAGCCAACTAATCAAATACTATCATTTATCTACTAATATTTTTAAAATGCAACATTATATGTAAATATATTTATGTGATCGTGTCCATAATATGACATGATTAGAGGGCCATATAAAAGCTCACTGGGCAAGAGTGCTGGTCGGCACCTGCAAGTAAAAGGAGGCCTGAAATATGGTGGGGATTGTGCTGATATACTGTAAATTCCACTTACTTGGTGTTATAAATGGAGCATTTTTCGCCGTATGACAACCTATTTACGCCATGCTGATGAAAAAAATGGCTTTTAAGATTATGATTTTTTTGTTTACTTGAGTACAGAACGAAAGTATTTTTCATTAAATTAATAGAATTGATTAAAAAAATAATTTAATTAGAGAAAACTAGGACTGCTAATGGCTTGACGACGAGGATGGTGGGGCAGAGAATAGGGTCGAGGTCGCTGGCTACGACAGTCAGCAAATCATTAAAATCAATGAAGCTTGATAATGAGGTTATGTGATTGTTGTTGAGTGTTCAGACTGAATTATTGTGAACTGTGGAGAAGTATCTTTAGAAAATGATAGAAAAAACAAATGTTTAGGAGGGTTGGTTTTATTATCTACAGTGAAGATAAATGAGGATGTTAAAATCAAGCTTTGGTTTGGATATTGTGCCCATAAATGAAAACTATAGCGGGTGGAAATGTGGAATCAGTCTATCTTTTGAGGGGGTAAATTGAAAAAATTGTTATGTCCGGACTTCAGACGTAGAGATAGGTCCGGAGTCTAATGAATCAACTACACGTGGAGCTGACAGAAAAAAAATAAGTTTTCTTGTGATTCGGCCTGGTAACATAGGAGAATATTCCTCCAGTGTTATTTCGTGTTATTTCGTGTTATTCAGGTGTTATTGTGGTGGTATTGATATGTTATTGTGTTATTATAACACCAAAAATATTCTCATAACACAATAATACATGAATACCAACCACAATAACAAGAACACAATAATATATGAATATTACTACAATAACACCTAATAACACAGCGGGAATATTTCCTTGTGCTAAAATAATTTTTTTTTTAATTTTTCTGTCACATCCACATGGTGTGATTCGTAATATTTGTTCGGCAAATTGCCCCTAGACACAATGAGGGAGGGTCCAGAGCAACGAAGGACAAAATGATATTTCAGAAGAGACAAAATTGATATTTCAGGAGGTGCAAACGAATAAATTTCTTTTCCACATAAATAAAAATTTGAAATTGAGAGGGAACAATTGCCCCTCCAGAGCCCTTCCTAAGTCCGCCCATGAATACTGGAGTTCTATTATCAAGAGAGCATAAGGCTGTTGAATTCTTTATTTCTCTAAAATTGAGCTTTGATGATAATTAAGTTTTAGATTAATAATTAAAATGTGATTATGTAAATTTGAGGTTTTTAATTGGAGAAAAGACCCTCTGCCAAGTCTTTGATAATTCTTACATGAGGCTAATAAATTTCATATTAATATATAGATGTAGTTTGCTTGCAATGAATAATTAATTTATTTATTAGTAATTTTAACTAATGACTTTTCAAATTTACAATTCTCTGTCCATCTTTATAAGAAATGGGGAATTTAACTTGCCAAGGCATCATTGTGAATCACATATCCCCTCTTGTGAGAGCGTAGATCTAACCTATTTTAAAGGATTATGAGAAAAGAAGATTTTAATCTCACTAATAATCAACACAAAATCACTGACTTGTCGGCAACCCCACCTTAGTCTTAGTCTCGGACAACATTTGCATCATAAAATAAGCTCACAAGTTTCAACGCTTTAATATTTAATTATATATTGTTTGGGTCATTTACATGCATACGGCGCAGTTATTATATATTTACATGTTTAGCTTCATAACTTTCATAATTACATGCATAGCAATCAAATATTTAACATCACATAAAAGAGATCACTGTTACTAACTTTATTAGTAGAAGTGAAATGCATTTTTTAAAGTGTTTTAAATGTAAATATCAAAATTAATGTGCATATGCAAATAAATAAAATGGTGTGGTATGTATGTCAAATTCCTTCATTATTTTATTTCCTTTAAACTCTTTGGTCCTGATTTTCACATAGTAGGTTATGCAAGAGAACTTGATGGGCCTTTACCTAGGAGTAGATTTTCAATCATAGATTGTGTTTTGATATTTATAAGTGTATATGTACTGATTTTTATTATTTTTGAGTTGTTTGCTTTTATATATATATATATTATATATATATATATAATGATATAAAATTTATTTATGGGATCCTGATACATAATTATAAAATTTAATATGTGAAATGTATCTTATCAGCATATTTGATCCTCGGGCGAGTTGACAAAGTCTTACTGTCGTGCTAGGAGAACTCACCGTTGGGTTTACTGTAGATGATTGACTAAGTTGGTCTATCGAATTAGCTAGCCAAATTGATTGGTTGAGTACTTGGCCGAGCTATCATGTTCAAAATTAACAGCACCAATTTTTTTAGCTGGGATACTCTGTTGAATTAGTTGGTTGACTGCTTAGGATAGAGATGTGTAAGATATGTGAATATAGAGATAAGACAATGAAGAAGATGAAAAATCTCTTAGGATTTTATTAATATTAAAGAAAGTGGTTGTTGGAACTTCTCTCTCAATTAATCATCCATTATCTTTCTTAATGGTCATCTCTGTTTATAGGTTGGGCTGGTCTGACGTACATTACATAAAACTCTACATACAAAAGAAAGAAAATGTACACTATACAATATACATAATATATACGGAAAAAAGGTGGTTGAACGTGTGATCTATGCATCATATTATCATGTTGAGCCTTTCGGCGAGGTAAAGAACTCATTCAAACTTACTGGTATAATTTGCTATATGATTTGTTGTAGATGATTAGTCAAATTGGTTTATAAAACTAGCTAGAAGGGTTGACAGGTCGAATTGATTTGTTGAGTGTCTGGCTGAGCTACCTTGGTTGAATTGACTAAGTCGAATTATGCGATTGGTTAGTTGTATTGAATTAGTTGGTTGAGTTATCACTTGACTTGAACTCAATTTTAAGGATTTTATCTGTACATTACTTTTATTTGCTTATTATTTCTATTTTTATTATTTGTATATAAATTTTCTGTAAAAAATATTAAATAATTATTATTTTTTATCATATCCCATGTTACCGAAGTATACTATCTCCTATACCCGGGGCATGGCACCAACCATCCTAATGTATCAATAGTAAGAAAATATATTATAAAAACTCATTTGATTATTTAAATATACAAATCATATTTTTAAAAAGGTTTTGCATGGACAAATGATTGTGAAGAGGCCTTTTTATGTAGCTAGAGGAGCATTTGACCTTGCTCCTCTTGCTCCAAAGCCCAAAAGTGGATGATGAGCTCTCAATCTATCTCAACATGAGACCTTAGGTGATCAGCTCAGTCCTAGTATGGGAAGAGATGGTGAAACCATACCTTATTTACTTCATCACCCACATTTTGAGAGGAGCAGAACTTAGGTACTATCCCATTATGAAAAAGCTAAAAGTTGCTTTGATTATTTCAACATGAAAAGCTCACCCATTTCTAGATGCATAAGGTACAATTGATGCTCACAAAACCGAAGCATTCTGATGAACTCCTTAAATATGCTGTGGAGATTAACAAGTTTGACTTATCTCACATCGCTTGAGCGATGATAAAAGCAAAGGCTGCGGTAGATTTTCCAGTATCGGGCAACAATAACATGAAACGCTTGTACTAAAACCATCTTGGACACTATTCATCAATGGGGCATCGAACCAGCAAGGGGCAACTCTAGAACTCTCACTAATAAGCATGATCAAACGACATATCTACCATTCTATCGCAGTGGAGTTTGAAGCGACTAACATCCAGACCGAGTATGAAGGCCTAATCAGCGGGTTGTGCCTCACTTATGAGATCAAAGTGCAACATCTCTCAATATGATTTGATTCACACTTAGTAGTCTATCAAATGAACAAGCAACTTGAATCAACGAAAGAGATGATGGTAAGATACCTCACTAAAGCAAAAGTAGAGATTGAAAAATTTTAATGCGTCGGGATCGAATACATCACTCTAGAGGACAACCAAATGTTGACATGTTATCCAACTGTAACTTAGTTAGGAAAACGCCCAAAAAGCTTGCACAAATAACGATAGATGAAGTAGAAGTCATGAAAGTAACTAGCAAAAGGACAAAAAGTTAGGTGGACCCACACATCTACTTACTAAGAAATGATAACTTTTTCTCCATTAATTAAAGATTAGAAATACTTCAAGGTTAAAGTAACATATTATCTTAATCTAGATGGAGAGCTCTTTCGTCGGTCGATGACCTCTTTATTCCTGCAGTGTGTGTCAAGGACAAAATACTCGACATACTTATGGAAAGCACTCAAGCAAATGTTGTATCCATTCAGGTGAGCTAATAGTAGAAAATTGAGTACTTTGCTAAGGGTATTTTTGGTTGACCCTTAGAAAGGATGCAAAAAGATTCTCAAGAAGGTGCAAGTAATCTAATAAATTTTCCCCCATGCAACTCAAACTGTCTCACAAGCTGCAACCCAACATAAGCCTCTTGTTGTTTGTAGTTTGAGGTCTCAACATCTTATGCCCTTTTTGGCTCAAATGGGCAATAAAAGTTCATACTAATAACAATTGACTTTTTTTTTAAAGCTGAGGTTGTTTGAAATTTCATTTGGAAAAATTTAATCTATCGCTATGGATTTCCAATGGTGATGATGATTGATAATGAGACACAATTTAGTGACTAAAGGTTGACGTATTTCTGCTAGAACCAGGGAATAAATTTAAAATGTACCTCAGCCCATCACCCACATACTAGCGCACAAGTTGAACCTGCTAATAAATTGATACACAATCTCAAGAAGAGAGTTGATGGGGCAAAAGGTAAGCGGGCGAAAGTTCTCTGTCCATCCTTTGGGTACTTGGAATCACGCCCATTATGAAGACCTGACAAACATCTTTTTTGCTCTCACATTGAGTAGAATATAAAAAAGAAAAAGAAAATGAAATTTTTATTTGATCGTGCCATGAATTACAATACTTCAAAAAAAAGATACATAACCTTCATGGATAAAATATTTTTAGGGCTTCTCCGCTCCAGCTATGAAGCAACTTCTTTGCTCTGTAGATGTATCAGCTTGTATGCTTCCTCGGTTCCTTGCTTTTTGATAATGAACGACCCAATCGCTCTAGTGAGAGAGTTGTGACTATGGGTGATCAAATCATTAAAAGGTGTGAACATTTTAGAAATATTGGATCTACTGTTCATAGGGATAATGATATAGATGGGAATGTTATTAATAGAATTCAAGCTAGTTGGTTGAAGTGGAGGAATGTTTTAGGCCTATTGTGAAATATAAAATTACCGCTTAAACTCATAGAAAAATTTATAAGATGGTGGTGAGATTTGCAGTACTCTATGGCATAGAATGTTTACTTTGAAAGAGAAGCATAAAACAAAGTAAGTGTTGTTGAGATGAGAATGCTTAGGTGGATGAGTGGCTTGACACTTAGAGACAAAATGCGAAATGAAATTATACATGAAATGGTTGGTGTAGCTCTAGTGGTGAACAAGATTAGGGAGAGCCATCTTAGATGATTTTGTCACATTAATCATCAACCATCTGATGATCCGACTAGGAGAGTAAAAGTTTCAGCTTTGACAGATAGTAAGAAAGACAGAGGTAGACCTAAAAAAAACTTGGGCATATTGTATAAAAAATGATTTTAATATATTAGAATTAAATGAAAATATAACACTCAATAAACACAATGGAGTAAGAAGATTCATGTACCAGACCGTACTAATTGGGATAAAGGCTTCTTGTTGTTGTTGTATGGAGTAGAAGTTGTATTGTCGATTGAATAAAACTTGCACAACAAAAAAGTGTCCACTACTTTGACATTCGAAGAACAAGGCTTGGATGAATGAATTAATAGGAGTCCTAAAAGAATGGAGCTTTCAATTCACTTGATAGTGGAAGAATGTACTAAGTCAGGCCATATGAAGAAGGAAACTAAGAGGATAATGACTCGATATTATGATTTACATGTCCAAGAAAATTCATTAAAATAAAGAGATGAAGTCTTGAAGAAAGTTGATCCCACAACCCATGACCAAGCCTTGAGAAAGCTTAACCTGACATAGATTGAGCCAATCAATGTCAGATATCCTAGGGAGCATTCAAGCTGCAGATATCTACAGGGAAAAAAGTTGCCTCATTCTTGGAGCGGAGACAACCATAAAATGAAGGCTATTTATCTTTTTATTGAAGCATTGTAAACTGTGGCATGATCAAAAGAAAATTAATTTTTTTTTATATTTATACTGCAACAAGTAGAAAGCCTTTATCCCACTAAGTGGGGTCAGCTACATGAATCGTTTTCTCCATTTTGTTCAATTAAGTGTCATATTTTTATTTAATTCTAATATATTAAAATCATTTTCTATTCAGCATGCCAAAGTCTTTTGAGCTCTACCTCTTTTTCACTTACCAATAGTCAAATCTAAAACATATACTCTCTTAACAAGATCATCTTAAGGTCTACGTTTAATGTGACCAAATCATCTAAGAATACTCTCTCTAATCTTGTTTGCTACTAGAGCTATACCAGACCTTTCACATATATAATTGTTTCAAATTTTTTCTTTATATGTAAAGGCACTAATCCACCATTTTTATCTCATCAACACATAACTTAGTTTTATGCTTCTCTTTTATAAACCAACATTTTTCACCATAAAGCATTGCAAGCCTTTTATATATTTGGACCAAAAGTTTTCTTTTTATTTTTGACAATGGCCTTATAATATTGAATGGTCACATGTCAATTATGTAGATTACTACTTTCAAAACAATATGAAAACCCCTCTTAGATAATGAAGGAAGAGCTCACTGAAGCCTCAACCAAATCCCAAGGGAGGGTCAAATGGCCCCAAATAGAAAAGGATAGCTCTCACTCAATGATAACAATGATCCTTACTCAAATTAAAATCAATGCACATCGACTCCGATAACTAGACATGGGGGTCACCCACCAGAAGGGAATGAGCTCTCCTCATAGATGGAGCACAAGAAATGTAGGATACTCTGATGAAATAAAAAGCGATTGACCACTCATTCTGACTCTCTTTATATATGTGAATGCGACGTATGTGATTATGTGCTTAATTTCCTTAATAAAAATTCTTACTTTGCAAAAAAGCCAAAAAATTGATCCCAAACAAAATCTAGGTAAATTCTTAACTTCGAAGCAAATAAAAATATAGTTATAATATTTAAATATGAAATACTACGCAAATATACGTATCGTTATCAAGTAATATAGAACTTTTTGATTAAGCCTTGAATATCGAACCCACAAGGAAAACTTTAACATGCAGCTTACAAAAAAAAGGAAAATAGATAGTGAAATTCTACTTAGCAAAATATTATTACTTAAACTCTAGATGCTATAATAGGAATTAAAGTTTGATTCTTTTTGTAATTTTTGATAATTGAAAATAAAGTAAGCAACTAACTAACTTAAATAAATATTTTCAAGATGAAGAAAATATAAATAAATTATTTTTTTTTCTTATCATTAATTAGTAATAAGTATAAGAATTCTCTTGTGGAAGTATTCTAATTGTGTTGTGCCAAAAAAGAGCAATAATATTCTTTACTCTTACTAAAGATGCTATAAAAATATTGCCTATTCTATAATTTGAATAATTTTGAAGACTCATGGTACACCAAAAAATGTGCTAGTTTAAGTATACATTTTATGCTTATTTTTTGTGATATTGCACTTTAAATAAGGGTATTTTCATATTTTTGTTGCAGGTATATCAATTTTAGGCATTTGAAGCAAAAATAGCAAAAAAGATGAAATTTGGAGCAAAAATAGTGAATTTTGTGAATCTGGTGCCTGAAACGCCAGATTGGAGCCTGAAGCACCACTTTACAGAGAGTTGGCACTAAGAATAACCAGATTCGGCACCTGAAGTGCAGTTTTACTGAGACGCGATGTCTTAAGTGCTAGAATTGGCGCCTGAAGCGCTAGAATAGGCGCCATAGATGACTTTTTATAAATTAAGGCGGTTCGAGACAAATTTTGCACGAATTTTGAAGGGTCAATATGTTTTAAACGCCCAATGGAGTGATTCAATTCATCTAGATACTTTGAAAGGTTCTTTTATGAAGGGATATGTCTCATGTATCAATAGACATGTCTTTTGGAATTCAAAAGATTTGATTTTTGGATAGAATTTTGGAGGGAATTTTGAATTCTTTTTGGAGGGAGGAAACCTCTAATAAAAGAGAGGGAAGTCTAAGGCTGAAGGAAGAAGCGTGAGAGAGGTTTGAAAGAGGGGTTTGGTGAGAGAGAAAGAGTTAGAGAGAGAAAGTCAATGTCTTGGAGATTTTCTTCAAGGGTTGTAAAAGGAGAGGGAAATTGAGAGATTTCTTCTTCATTACATTTCTTCTTCATTACATTTTCAAGAGAGAATTCAGAGTGCTTTTTTTAGTTTTCATAAGTTTACTTTTGAAGTTTAGCAATTAGTTTAATTAATTTAGTTCTTTTAAGTGCATTTTATTTAGCATACAGTCAATTACTTTAGGTTTATATTTCATACTTTAGTTTTGTAGTTTAGATTGTGTTTTACATTATAATCATAAGAATTTATTCATAAAAAATTCCAATTTCCCTGTGGGATCGATATCTAGAACTCTATTAGAGCCCTTTATTACTTGAGCGATATGTATACTTGCGTTACTATTATGAGTTTGGTAGTTCAAAGATTTTAAAGGATAAAATTATTTTTACTAAAGTCATTTTTATTTCGATTTTTATTGCATATTTATTATTAGCAATATCATGTGTGTGTGTTTTGTAGTATTGAAAAATATTTATAAAAACAACACACAAAAACTGCAAATCAAGTTTTAGGTGTCGTTGCCGGGGAAGTAAAGGAAAGTATTGGTAAATTATTTTATAATTTAAAATATTTTATTTAAACTAAAAAAAATAGTATAACTGTTTGTAGTTTACTTTGAACATTTTCATATTTTAGTGTGTTTGCTTATTTTAATTGTTTATTGTGTTTATTTATGTGTAGTTTAAGATCTGAAGAATTAGTACCTTACGATTCAGAGTTAGAAAGAATAATTAGAAATATTTGAAAATAATAAAAAGAGATAGATAATTCTAGCAAAATGGCTTGCAACTCAAGTAATTGTGGAAATGAACATCATAAGAGACCTTTAAGAGATTATGTTAATCCTACAGCAGATGAAATTCATTTAAGTATACAAAACCCTGTTGTAGCTGTCAATTCATTTGAACTTAATCCTGCTATTAGACAAATAGTATAAAATAAATGTATGGTGTATAGAAAGACAGAATAAAAAAAAGGCAAAGAATATAAAAAATAAAAATAAGTAACTCTCTCGGATCCTTTTTATCAAAAAGGACAAAAAAATAATTGCATACCATTTAATTTTTATTGATTTGCATATGTAATACTTACATTTAAATTCTTATATAGATATCACCTTATTTATATATAAGAATGCATTTTTATAAGAAAATATAAAATAGCGTTATTTCTTGGTGCAATATAATTTATTTTGTATGTAGCTACAAAGATAAAAACTTATCTCAAATTCCTCTCCATTGAATTCTTGAAGTTTCTTTAAATCTCTTTCTTCACTTACAATACAAACTAAAAACATAAAATAAAAAAGAAAAGTGGGTGGTGACGGTGGCGATGGTGGCAGTGGTGGCGGCGGTGGCATATGTGGTGGTTGGTACTGGATTTGTTACATGGATGATTGATGGATTCCTCTCATGGATGATCTAAGTCTTCTTTTATAATTTTCCAACAGGTGTCTTGGTGTCACTTCAAAATGTGTCTCTATTCAATGAATCTTCTAGAAGTTGCCTCCTTTCAAAAGCCAATTGAATGAATTTTCATATCCATTAACCATTTCCCATGTTTTCACCAAGGGTTGCTTCAAACACCTCTTCAAAAATTCATCCAAATTCAATGACTCATCAAATAACTTCATCTGACGCTTAGGCTCGGCTCTCTATATTTAACTGGCGCATAAGCGCCTGTCCTGGGCACTTGGGCACCTTAGTTCGGTTTTGCACCTTCCTCATTTTTCCTCCAAATTTGATCATTTTTCACTTCTTTCACTATTTTTCATCTATTTTATTGTACCAGAAAGAAAAACACAAAAATACATTTCATTAAAGTGCAATATCTCAAAAATAGTGATATCAAAAAAATAAGTAAAAAAATGTATACATAAAGACTATATATTTTAGGTGTTTAAACTGCAAGAATAACATAATTAATATCCATCTGCCCTACAACACTCAAGCACTTTAAGACCCCTCTACACCTACCATAGAAATAGGCTAAGCACTAGACCTTAGATTCTCTCCTTACTCATGACAAGATCCATGATGAGCAGTGAATAAATCACCTCAAGGACAAGTCAGATGATTACCTCCTTACGGACAAAAAAAAAACTCACTTAATAAGTTTGTTGAAAGGCATGACGCGTTCAAAGTGACGACTTAAGTTAGAGTAAAAGGGTATGGATATTATAAGACTTGAGTCTGACATATAAAAATTAAACATAACCGTTCAATTACAACATTTTAAGAAAATTGATTTATATTACCAGGTTGACTGCCCGGGGTATTCAATATATATATATATATATATATATATATATATATAAGGGGAAACTACTGTATAGATCTATAAATTATAGAAATATTCCAGGAGGATATGCATAGATAAAAAACTTTTACAAACTCTAATGTAAGGGATGTCCAAAAAATCCCCTACTAAAAGTCAAGATAGGGAGGGAGGAGGAACAGTGTTAATTACATCAATAGCAGAAAGTGTGCCCATTATGGCTAACTAGTTAGCATGTCTATTCCCCTCCCTAGGAATAATGGAAAAAATTTCATTAATTTTAGAAGCCATGGAGAGAATTTTTTGAATCCAATGGTTAATATGCCAAGGGGGTCCACAAGTGCATGAAGGCTCTGAATGAGTAGTTGAGGCAATTGCTTCAACTTCAATGGCATCCTTTGCTATGGTAGGGGACTGAAAAAAGGAAGCACTTCCCAAGGTGTTCACTAAGTACACCCCCAATGCCAACTTCCTCTTGCAGGTAACTACCATCAGTGTTGAACTTAACTAACATTAGTTGAGGTTTCACCCAGTGTGTAAAGGAAGTTAGCTAGTTTATTGGCGACCGAGATATACAAGAGTTGAATAGATATTAAGAATCTTTATTAAATTTATAAGTTTCGTGATGAAGGCCAGACAATGGCTTGCAAATATTTATGGAGGCAGGTATTTCCTTCAAACTTGAATTGGTTCCTTGTCATCCAAATAAACTATGCAATAATACCTGCTATGGATGGAAGAGAAGCAGCTTCCCAATCAGTCCAGCATTCAAAGAAGTTCTGCTAGCTGAGGTTAAGAGGTTGAATAGAAAGGTGGTTCATCACAAACATCCACACCTTTTGAGAAAAAAGGCAAGCAAAGAAATGGTGATCCGCAGATTCCTCCTTATATAT
>NW_018165522.1:171343-186613 GCF_001263595.1 Phalaenopsis equestris
CAAACCCCATACCAAAAATAGTGCCGACAATATGTGTCTGTGTGTATGTGTGTGTTTGTTGTGCCTAAAATTTAATATTTTTACGCTATATTTTATAATGATATTGCACTTTAAAGGTATGTTTTATTGTGTTTTTGGTTGTGTTTTATTGTGTTTTTGGTTTTATTGTGTTTTTGGTTGTAGGTACATCAAAGTGAAGAATTTGGAGTGATTGGAGCAAAAGGAATAAAAATGGACCAAAACAGAGCAAACCAGGTCTAACCAGGGCACACTGGAGCCATGGGGACCAAAACCAGACACTTGGGTGTCTGTGTCCGACGCTTAAACAACCAAAATGGCGTTTAGGAACCACTAGACAAAGCGACCAAAATCGGCGCTTAAGAGTCAAAAATGGTTTTCAACATATCTTCTAGAATATACTTTAGATTTAGACGATTTTTAAAGTGCTACTTCGTGTGTCTCTTAGAGAATTCATTGGAAATGATAAAAGGAACTTTCTAGAAGGATTTGGGGCAGTTAGAAGGTGGTCTTTAAAGACTTTTGAAGAGGCACTTAAGCACCTCTTGGGAGATTCATTGAATTTGGACACTTTTGAAGAGACACTTAAGCACCATTGGGAAATAATAAATAAGGCTTGAAAATGTTTTTAAAATGACTCTTAGACTCTTGAACTAATTGGAAGAGCAGAAGAATAAGAAGGCTTGGGTGTGAGCCCTAAGGGGGGCGACGAGGTGAGAGAGAAAGAGAGACTGAGAGATTTCTTCTTTTTTTCACTTTGTTCTTGAAGAGGATTGTAAGGATATTGATTTTTCTATACGAGGAGAGTTTGATTTTTATCCAAGATAAGTATTTTCATTATATTTTTATTTGAACCTAGTACTTTTTTGCATTGTTTTAAAGTTTTGTTCAATGAAAAGTTCTTGTTGTTTCTTCATGTGTTGTGTCTAGTTTTCTTTACTCTCCCCTCTTACAATGAATTAATATGCATGTGTGCATGTGTAGGATATATGTAGGATATATAATTGAGTAGAGTGAGAACATATTGTGATGATTTTACTTTTTTCTTCATTTACATGTAAACTTGATCAACTTGCATGTTAAAATATGTTGTGATAACATGTAAGATCTGTGATGGTGTTGTCTCAATCAATTAATGGTAGAATTACATAGATTGTATGGATGAGAATGTAGTCCATATGGTTGAGTGCAAATAAATAGGGATATATACTTTGATGGGTTTAGAATTAGAGGAACTTAGAGTGACAGGCTAAAGCCCCTTAATTTGGTCTATTATTTCAGGTTTTGATGCGAGATGTTAGCCTCTAGGTGGAGGTATAAGAGGGAACTCTGGAGTGAGAGCTAGTATCTTCCATGTCTAGCCTGTCTTTAGAATTATTAAACCTTTAGATTAACCAATATTTATTATAGCATCTCTAGTAAGGGTAACGAATATAATTGCTCCTATTTGTCACAATCACTCTCACTACTTGTTTTACTTTTTACACATGTCACTAATTTCATTATATGAGGAAGAGTACTTTTAATATATTAAACCCCATTTTATTATTTTCACCAAGTATTTTAGTTTAGGAGTAGAAGTAGTATTGTAGTAACCTTTATCAACCTTTCAAGCTAGGGCGTGTTATTCTAGACTAGAACTTCTCTTAAAAGCCGACGTGATTAACCTTGATCTCCATAGGATCAATATTTGGGGCTTAAATAGAAAGCTTATATTACTAGATAAAGATACGTATACTTGCGTAAAATCTCTACTATTTAAAAATATAATTGACATCTTACTTTTCTTGGGATCAATTGGGATCAAGTTTTTGGTGTTGTCATTATCGGGGAATAAAATCTTCAAGTAGTGGTGTCAACTTCATAAATCCTTACATATAAAAAATATCGGGATCAAGTTTTTGGTGTCGTTGCTGGGGATTAAAATCTTCAAGTAGTTGTGTTAACTTCGTAAATCCTTACATATAAAAAATATCGGGATCAGTGTTCATATGCACATGTGTGTATAATAATAATATAAAAGGTTAGACAAAAGAAAAAAGATTCATTCCGCCTTTTATAACAAAAAATATTTTTATGCCAGACACCCCCATCATACATTTGATGAAGCTCCAAACCTCCTCTCCACCTCACCATCCAACTCATATTCCATGACTATCTACTCAAACTGAGCCATAAAGACCTAGGCCAATGAAAACAATCGATGCTTTAATAGCTGGTCCATGAAGTACTAAATTTCTTTTTGAAATTTGTTTTGAGAGGGGATATGTATACAATTTTTTATGATAGGTCTCGAATGAAATTTTCAAGCATTTTCATTGTGGTCATCCGAGCAATCATCCACTTGTTATCTCCCTCAAAACCCTCATAATAGCATTCTTATAAAATGAGCTCCATCTCCAGCCTTTCAAGATAGATCATCTTTATCTAGCATTGTCTTCAGCATCGATCCACTCGATGTGGCCTCACTCAAGTATCTTGATAGACTTCTTCAACTTGTTTATCTTCATCTTATCTCTCTTTTGACCCCTTAGTAAGCACTGAATAACAAAGATCAGCATATGGGAGGATTACCACCTAACTGTCTGAAGGTGACTGACTTCCAACGTGTGGCCATTTCCATCCATTGAAACAAAGCATCCACCAAAGGGGAAAACATGGCTTCCCAAAAAATAGAGGCATACTCAACAACACGTGGAGCTGAAGAATTTTAATATTTTGCCAATTCCACGATTTCATAATAACCATCTATGCTTTTTCTCAGCATACCGCCTTTTGGTAGTGGGGATCATTATATTGGGGTCTCGTGTGGTTAACCAACCATCTTCTCTTTAAATTAGGTATCCTTCTCACCAACACCTTCTTTCTCTTACACTGGGTCTTATGATGAGCTAGCTCTTATGCTTCCAGAGTAGCTTCTTCACCATGGGGTTGCATTTCCATGACATCTTCTTCACTTGGAAGGTCACCATCGCCCTCATGGAATGATGGCCTAGAGGAAGAACTTCTCAAATAAATAACGATGCTCAAAATTGCTACAAAGTAATCCATAAACCACACAAGTATGTGTCAATCAAGTAAAATATAGAATTAGAATCCTCGTATCAATCCCACAAGAATAATTGCTAACTTTTTTAATAGGGTAATTTATGGCTTATTACAACACTAAGTCTAGTTTATTTGAAGGTTTCAAATTTATAGAAAGTAAAATGTTATAAAATCCTAATACATTAATTAGAAAATAGAACTAAGTTTCATTAAAGTCTTCAGAAGTGAAAGGTTCATAATCCTGTGACACTAGTCTATTGATTTCTCGACATTCTTTCTTAAGGGTTTCCTATATTGTTGTTGAAAATTACAGACAGTTCCTTCTTAGCCTATGTCAAGGTCATAAGAAGCATTGAAATCTCATATTACTGTTAAGTAGATATAACCATGAAACTTTTCCCAAGAATCCTATAATCCTTTATCAAGATTTTATTCTCCTATTGAAAATATGTCTATTCCAGTAGGCGAATGTATGCTAACCTACTTGTTCTTATAGTCAATATTTAGAAGTTCCGGATCGCAAGAGTTTTTGACTACCTAATTGGCCATAGTAGGAGTAAACTATGTTCAGAAGGTTAAAACATCAACATATTAAATCCAAAGCAAATAAAAATTTCAAGGGATAACTCATAGATCAAAACATCAATTCAACACGGATCTTACATCATAGAAGTATAAAGATTATTAGCTAATGCATGATGGAAGAAAATAAAAGAACTTCCATTGAAACCATCAAGAAAAAAAAAACATAAGCACATATAGAAGAATCACAACCAAGCTAATTTCCCTTTGCAATACCCTGCAATCCTCTATATATAATACTAGCTCCCGTAGATCTCCCTCGTACAAGTGCTCACAAATTTCTCTCTCACAGCTTTCACAGCTCTCCAAGAAAACACCATAGAAATCTTCCCCCAATAATAACTAATGGGTAAAACCCTATGGTTTACAAAAACTCTGCAAAAGTAAGGAAAGAGGAAGTTTCCCTAGCCAAGAGCTATTCCTTGACCTCAATACAACAGCTTATATGCTCAAGCCTCAAAACTACACACAAAAGCATTTTAAATTTGCCAAAATGTGCACAATATTGCGGGTGTGCTGAGAGTGTGACACAGATGTGTTGAGGTGCAGTGCGGATTCATAACCTTTTAGGGTCTATGATGTGCACATGCTACAGATGAACATAACAGTGTCGTTAGCTTTGTGAGGAGGTGCGGGTGCGCTGGCCTTTTGGTCGTTTTTACATCTTCAGCTCCCTGAAGCATGCTTAGCACCTATATTATGTAAAACACTATCCAAAGACCTTCCATAAGTGTAAACTTATCATAATCATGAATTAAAATATAGAATTATTAAAAAAATATATTGTATTTTTACCTCACATCAATTCTCTCAAACTTAATTATTACTTCCCCTCAAATAATCTCATAGCTAAACATAGAATCAAGAAAATGATTTTATAGGTTATCATCTAGGATTTTATAATTCTAAACAAGACTATATAATTCATAATAAAAGATGTTCAAATATCATTTCAAGGTTGGATTCTCCTTAATTTCTAATAAACTATCCATTTCATTAATTAACTTTTTTCTGAGCTTAAACAAGTTTCAACGTACTTAATCCAGTGTGATTAAAATATTTGCATTACCCAAAATTAATTTTAAGTCAATTAATTATTAGTAAAATAACCAAAATTTATTTAAATTTATATATAATATATTATTTATAAATTTCAATAAGAAAATATTTAGCTTTTATTAATTGGGAAGGGACTAGAACATTATTATTTTCTTTTTTTCATGTTTAACCTCAAGCCTCTTCTAAAAAAGACTTGCCACTTATTATTTTATTTTTTTTTCTTTTGGATCAAAGCATTGCATAAATTTTCCTTTTCATTTTCCTTTTGTTCTCTTAAGCCCACTCAAAATTTATTTAATTCCACTGGGAATTACTATATCAGGTTAAGCATATTTTCTCTTAAGAATTTTGAATGTTCATTCTCCACCAATTAATATTTCTCAATTACTTAATAATATGAATTTCAGAATATTAAAGACCATTTAATATTCAAGTAGATTTTTTGTGCTGTAGATTTAAAGGCTTAAATATCTCTGGTTAATTACTTAAATTTTGAATTACACATTTTTAATTATTCATGAAATTTTAAGGCTTTAGGTAAAATAATTAAAGTTAAGGCCCTAATCATTAGAAAATCAATTCTAATTTCTACCTTTAATGAATATTCACATTTCTTATGAATTTATTGTACAATCTAATCAAATCACCATTGATCCTATCATGAGTTACTACTCAAAGGTGAAGTTTATTACTCATATTTATAAATTATTTATTAGAAAAATACATAAGTATTGCTCCCTCCCTCAAACTTATTTTCTATCTCATTCATGCCACATCAAAACTTCAAGAATGGAAAACTGTACAACATGTGACACATGTAATCGAACATCATAGTACATCATCTCTCTTCAACAAAAATTGTAAACATCTATATCAACATCTACATTGCTTGTAAGACTTCAAGTAGATAAAGGAGATCATCATAATAAAATAAAATCATAGAAAAATTGATAAAGTGCAGTGCAACCTACTCTGATAATGTATCCAAATAAATATTAACATGAAAATTCAAATTAAAAGCAAAAATAAAATAAATTCAATTTTAATTCAAAGAAAATAACACAACACACACTAGAATCAATTAATAACATGTGAGTTTTCTCCTTAGTAGTGCTTTGTTTAATGTCCTTAGCCCGACCAAATTAAATTAATCCTAAGGTGTTTCTTTAGGGTCAATTTGCCTTTTCCGTTATCCCTGATCAATCTTCCCAAATTTTAGCTGATGTAAGGAATGTTATATGTCATCAACCCTCAATATTAACCCCAGATCTTCTTAAATGCATGAGATGTTGACCTCACCTTCAATCAACCCTTCATTCGAGCTTAAGACAAGCTCAAAACCAACTCACATCAATCTCAAATCCAAAATCTATTTAAAATGGGCTAAGAACAAACGATTCATGAATCATTTGAGTTTTCATCATTAACTTAAATTTTTGTGAGTTGGGGCTCATACTTTGACTTCAATTGCCTTAACTTGGAGATATTGAGCTAAGATTTACCCTGTCTTTGAAATCCTTGAGTGTTGCTTTACCAGTGGTAGACAGAGGCTATGTTTTTTTATTATGATTTTGTGTCTTTGCACCCCGCGCACAAGAGAGAAACCATGTGTGATTGTGTACACATCCTTAAACTAGTGTGACCGTGTATATTCGGGCATAGACACCCTTAGAAGTTACCAAGTTTAGCCATGCCCGATAAAGACATGGCAATGCTCTCAAGCCACACCAACATCTGTGGCTTTTTCCTCACATCCAACAATAAATTGACACATGACATTTAACCTTCAGTGATCCATCGGAGCTCCAACCGCTAGAAGAGTCAAAACCTTCGATTCTTGCCTCAATTGATGATCGTCGGAGCTAATTTTTGAGCTATAACAACTCCCATCTCCACCTCAAGCTATTATATATAGGCCCTTGCTTTCCCTCCTTCAACACATACATAAAAAAAACGCATAACAATTAGATTGAGCACCTTCTGCTTCTATCTGGTAAGTTTATTCCCTCCTTTTCCTTTTGTATTTTCTTAGTTGTTTTTAAGTTAGGTTACGTTCAAGTTAATCCAATTAGATAGTCCTGAATTAAACTTGGGCTTGGGTCTGACTTAGGTTGACTCAAACCCAGCCAAAACCTAACCTAAAACCTAGCCCGACTTGACATAAATGTTAACATATCCTAACTGAAATCTAAGCCCTAACTTCGAGGTTGTTTGCCTAGTGCAACAAAAATCTTCACTTTATCTTTAGGTCTTTGCATGATCATGTTGCACAATCTAAGCCTTAACTCATTTTAGGATTCCGAGATTGTCGTTCATCACGACATAAATCCTCATATCTTCTAGGATATTTGTGTGATTGTCTCACACAAATGTAAGCCCTAAATAATAATAAATGACATGATGAAACATTCAATAATTTTGTTCTCGAAATTGAAACTAAACCATAAGATAGCTTCGGAAGTCATTGAGGTTCTCCTCAAGATCTGTGAAAATAATTTTCTTTCTTTGCATCCTATAATAATGTTCCAAATTTGAGTCTTTCCTATTTTATATTTCTTGTTCAGATCTTTGAAAAGTTTATTCTTTGATATTCTTGAAGATAATCATTTCTAATCTAAATCGAGAGTTTTCTTAAGTGACCTCGATCATTTGAGATGAACATAACTATAGGGGCTTGTCTCTCTATATGGAGCTTTAAGAACCCAGGTAATATAGAACCTATATAATCTTTCATATTAGATAGGAAAATTTATTGGGTTATATAAATAGTTCGCTGACTAAACGGACGTCATAAATTCTATAGTTTATTTAATCAAGCTCATGGATAAGTGATATGTCTATTTCTTGGGATAGATATGTCACTTATAATGTTGTGCTCGTTTATTTAAACTATTATTTATATGATATCGGTTCGGTCTCGTATTTTCAAAAATTAAAACATTACTTTTCAAAATAAAAATACTACTTTTCTAGAAAAAAATAAATTTACATGTATATTAAATTAAATCAAAACTACATCACCTACCCAATTTAGCGGCCAACAAGGGGAAACCTTGTAGAATCGACCCGAAATTTTGGCCAGAATCATGTCATAATGATAACGACGTGTCTCTTGAAGAAATATCAACCCCTATAAATAAGGGGTATTGTATGAAACAAGTAGAATCTTTGTCCTCCAAGATTTCTTGGCATTTTCTCAACAGGAATCGTTCTTCTTCGTATGTGCTTTTATCCTTGAGTGTGATCCAAGGATAAATTTAAGTTCAAAATTTTCAAATTCTACTAATTTTCGTCAAGCCTCCTTCAAAATGATAATTTTAATTTTTCATTCAAACTGAATAAAAATGAAATTCTTATTTTTAAATCAGATTTTAAATTTACAAACAACCAAACAAGACCTAAAATAGTTAAAAATTAAAACTCTAATGACATTAGAACTTGCAAGAATTTTCTTAATGATTTAATATCAAATATAATTTAGCCAAACAAAGAGGGAGACAATTTAAAAACCAAGATTTTCTTTTCCCACAGGAGAAACAAACTTGCAAAAAACGAACTCTTAAAAGGAAACAAGGAAAGAGAAGTGTTATCATATCAATGGGATGTATTAGCTCAAACTCACGACTTCAAAAAAAAAAAAAAAAAAGAGAAAAGAAATCATTACCATAACACATGCCAATGAAATAATTCAACACCCTATTCAATTACTAAACAAAAACTAAAAAATCCATTGAGATAAGAAGAAAGGAAGTGAGTGAAAAAGTCAAAAAGTTCGCCTTTATGATTGCTTGGTAGTTATAAAATAAGGGATTATTATGTCAACTAATACATATTTTTTGTTTCATCTCAAATATGATGAAATAAATCATTATTAACAAATAAAAATCGTAGAAAGTGTAAACTTCAATATTGATTATGATATTTTGTCGAGTAATCATACTCTTATGAGACATTTGCATTGATAGCACAAATTTTTTTATTTATTTACATTTATAATATTTAAAATTTGAAATTTACATCAAAAATATCATTTTATTAGCTCTTAAAAATTAAATAAATATTTTTTATACATAAATTTATAGCAACAAGGTGTTAAAATTAAGAATGAAAAAGAAAGTGGTGCGCATTTGGCCATTGCGTTAAAGAGGAGCATAAACCGGACCATTGTGCGTAATTTACGTTGGATTATAATTACGAGTAATAGTGGACAGAGCATGAGAATCCGTCCCTTTCTCGGGCTCCGCGCGTCAAAAGCCTCTACTTTGGCAATTATTTGATTGTTACCGGCCATTAAATAATGAGAGCATTAAATCGTCAGCATTTCATCAGCTGTGATCTCATTCTCAAATTTATTTACTCTAGATGTTTTTTTTTTTTTTTCGTGGTGTGATTTTATTATACTCCGGATTTATTTTTATGCCCGGAGTCCGTCCAAAAGAATCAATTTCGAGCCATCCTGTGATTGGTTTGAAAGCGGCACTAATGAATTTGAATACGGTTTGAAATTAGTTTATCGCTCTTTCAATTTGCTTTCGGGTCAACTTAACTTGAAACTGAAATGAGTTTGATCCAGATCGAAATCAAAATAAAGTTAGCCAAATTGAGCTATGATTGTATGTTCTTGCTAGAAAATAAAAATGAGTTAGCTTGCTTCGATTGAGTCAATTTAAAATGATGAATATATTCCAAAATTTTATTTAACATTTTGTTATATATATATATATATATATATATATATATATAGTATAAAATATTTCAAATACAAGATCATCTAGGGCACCTATTTAAACAAATTTATAGTCAAACAGACTGTCTCGACAAGAAGAATTCAATACTACAAAAATTAGTTTGATCCTGGTTCAATAAAGCTCAGATAAATTATTAAAGCACAATTAGAAGTTTTAATCATCATTTGAATGGTAAAATAGATTTCAAATTTGACATGTTTATTGTCAAGTCGAACTTCTTGATAAGATGAATTGAACAAGCCTAAGCTCACTGAATTCTGAGGTCATTAAGGTACATATATCTTTAAATAACCTCTTATGATCAAGTGAAATCTATTTGAGTCATCCAATCAAATGGTTGGGGAAGTTATTCACCAAAACCAAAATGACTCTCCCCTAGAGACTATAAGTAAACCCCCTCTTAACTTGAAGGGAACAAATGAGGAAGAAGAATTCCAAAGCCTGTTATGAACTGAAGATTCAATGATAACGTCGGACCTCCCTAGCTGCCAAACATGCCGACCACCGCCAATCGGACATGTCGACCACCATCGACCTGCTTCCCGCCGCCGCCTCAAATCATTACTTAAAAATGAAACATTCAAAGACAATCGTAATTTTCAATGTAAATATGTAAACTCATTCACCACGACAAAAGGATGTACATTTGTACTTACACACTTATAGTAGATTGCTGTGACTGCGTAAGAATCCGTGATTTTTTCTTTTACGGATTTTTTTCATGTAAAAATCTTAGTGTCTCCTATTGCTAAATTTATATTATTTATGTGTGTGTCGAATCTTTGTACAAAGAACATTAAATTATCACTCTATCACTGTGAATTTTCCGGCTCACAACAGATTCGAAGAAAATTTGATTTATGATATCGGCCCAAAGCTAAACTTGCATATTTTGATCCAAATCAAAATTTGAATCAACTTTCGAGCGATTGTTGATAATCAAGCTAAATTCTAAACCCTATATTCAAGCCATAATTTTTAAATTTATACAACTACTTTTGTAATTATAAATTAGTTTATTTGTTATTTACAATAAATACAAAGTACCATGATTAGTTTAGTGTTAACTCTAGTTAATTGACCTCCATCAAATTTGAATTAATCAACCTCGAATGGATTGAAAATTCATTTGAGTTTAATAGAAGGAGAGATTTAAATTTCTCCCATTTAGAAATTAAAACAGAATGCAACTAATAGATAATCCAGTTTAATTCTTATACTGGAAATGTAAACTAAGTTATGAACATGAACTCTGGTAAGTGCGTCCTTTTCGGCATCAATTTTACATACATGCCACTAAATTCTTATGTACTTACATATCTAACAATTAATAGCATCTATTTTTATATTTATACCATCTAATTTTTTTATATTATTATATTAAATTTTAAAAAGTAAAATATACATTTTTTATGTATAAGGTGACGCCCCACTCGTATACAAAGATACAAACAGATATACAGATATATGTATATTAAAATTTAGGTGTTAGATATGTAAATAAATAAGAATAAAGTTTGTATGTAAATCTTCAATCCAAAAAAGGTTCGCTGACTTCCATGGCCGAAAGACCATGTGATCTTCGCTCTTCAAGTCCAAAACATTGACGAGATCTTTTGGAAGACACATGCACGGTCGGCAAGTCTCCAGCCCGAAGAATTTGGCAGGCTGGTTTCTCTTCACCCGCCGTAAAGGGTGCTGTGTGCTATATATATATATATATATATATATATATATAAGAATTAATATATTATAGAATATCATAAATCAATTAAGAATATATTGTTTTCGTATAACTGTTAGTGTAGTGCCTAGCCGAGATAAAATCATGAAAAGTATATATTCATCTATTTCAGTGATATTCTTGTTACCTTTTACATCAATAACATAACATTCAAAAAATTCATATTCATTATAAATAAAAATTTTGTCAACACGAATCACAAAGAAATCTAACAGCAGACAGAGAAGATGATGAGGCAAGCTGGGGCCCGCCAGGAGCAGCCCGACGGTCTGCATTTACCCGTCCGACTCTTGCAAGCCAGGAATAATCTAATACCATGTCGGATGAAAGAGAACGACATTTTTTCCAAGGTAAAATTGGAGGGATCTTGTACGAACAATCAAACAAAATTCCTCATACAGACAGGGCAGACGATAGAACCCCCCCGAATCTTGACGAATGGCTAGCATATTTTGGTCGACGCCTCGACTATTATCGTCTATATTATAAATCGGTCAAACAGTTTTTCAAGCTCCCGGCCTAATAATTATATACCACCTAAAATATCCCCAATCATACCTATTTTACTAGGGGTAAGATGAAATCCTATTGTCCTTTTTCCTATATATAGGGGGTCATTTCATGAATAATGATTACACAATTTCACTATTCATTATTGTGCTTTCTCTACTCTTTTCCTCTCTTTTACACTCTATTCCTTGGGTGTGTCTCCCAGACAATTTTGAATTAAGATCCTAAAAGGTGCAATGAGCAAGAAGTCATGTTGTCAACAAGAAGAGGAGTGCAATAAAATTAGTAGAAGGAAAACCACCAGAGGGACTTAACGAATGTCGAATGTACTAGAGAATTCATGGAGGGGCTCATACAACGGGAGATGTAGGAGTTAAGAACCCAGATCTCAAACCAGGTGTTGGACCAGATCGTGGAGGTCCTAAGATCTATCACGGCTTTAGAAGGTGTACGAGTTTCATCAAGGGCATAACCCCTATCGAGAGGCGGTGCCGACGCACAACGGCTGAAAACTAAACAATGGCCCAAAGGGCCGAAGACTCCCAGTATTAGGACAGTGTTGGATTTGTACTGATGGAGAGGTAGCGATTCAGGTGCACTGAGGCCCCACACCAGTCATTTAAATTTAAGGTCTTGGGGTGGGGGCCCCCCCCCCCCCCCCCGAGAAGTTTAAACTCCTAGCGTTTGAGGACTACAAAGGTTCTAGCCTCTCACTTCTAGACTGCCCACTGTGCCATCTCTTTAGGACTAATTAGTTCTTAGGTTTCAAACTCTAGATCAAATTGATAAGAATCTAGTTTATCACCCTAGAAATGCTAATTAACACCCATCAAATCTTATCTCTCTATCTATTTGAACTAAGCAATGGACTACCTTATCACACACTAGATAAATATGATTCTTACTAATTGAGGAATACATAGCTCTCCCTGATCATTATGGCTTCACAAAAAGTTTTAACATACAAATTTGCCAGATTGAATATGTAAATTATGTACGAAGTAATGAATCATGACAAGTATGGAATAAGAGAAATCATAAATAATTCTAATTCTATACGAAATTAATCCTTATTGCAGAGAGAAAGATAAAAAAGACTACTCAGATCTCATGGGAATAACACAATAAAACATGATTTATATTAAAATTTAGGTTCACACAATAAGCAAAACTCAAACAAAAATACAAAATACTTATCTTAAACTTCTCCCCGCGAAAATTCTTTAAAGTTTCTTTGAAGTATTCTCCAAACTCTCCTTACAATTAACTCCAAGAGCACACAAAACAAAAACTTTCACTAAAAGTTTAACAAAAGTCTCCACACACACACACACACACACACACACAAAACCTCATGCCACACACTCTTCTCAAGCTCTCTTTTCTAGTTTCTCTTGAATCCTTTTATAATAACTCACAAAATCCCCAAGAGTCACTTCAGATTCCTCTTCAAAATTTGTCCAAATTCAATGCATATTGAAGAAAATTGATTTTGGCGCCTAGGCGTCCAACTCTGGTGCATAAGCGCCACCCTTCTAAAAGCCCCGAATAACTGATCGGCGCCTAAGCACCAGATCTTGACGCCATGGTGTCGAAATCTCTATATCCTTACTCCATTTTGCTCCGTTTTAGCTCCCTTTTATACAAAACTCCATCTCTTGTACCAGAAACTAAAAACATGCAAAATACCTTCCATTAAAGTGCAATATCATTAAAAATAAGCATAAAATGTATAAAGAAAAATAGCACATTTTAAGGCGCATCAACCATCACATCCACCCCGCGTGGGCGATCAAACCAATAGGCCTAGACCAGACTGGTCCTAGAGCCGACAAAAGCATTTAAGAAATCTCACCACTGTAACGGTTGCAGACTCATGTCGTCACTACGAACTCCTGCAATGCTCCGACAAACTTATAGGGAACATTACCCATGCAAAGATGAAGCTCTTCTCTAGCATAGGAGAGTGATGCCTTGCTCCCAAGATTCTCCTCAAGAAAGCCCTCTCAGACCTTCATAAAATGTAGGAAAATATGAAGAAGATGAGCAGGAAGAAGAAGGTGAGGAGGAAGAAGAAGAAGATGGAGAAACCTCTATTCCTTGCTTTCTCTCCAAGTAGCATATCCAATGGACCTCCAAATCCTCTCTAAGGCCTCAAAAAGCCCTTCTCTAAGAGCTTTCCCTCCAATTCTAAACAAAGAAGAAAAAGGAGACGGAGCGGAAACCCCCACCCCCCGATCGTGGGAAATGGGAGCCCGCCAAAATGAGAGGGGAGGGGTTAGGTTAAAACCCCTCTCCTCAACAAAAATGACCAAAATTTACCCTAAAAGAAGCATTAGATCCTTCTAGATGAGGTAAAATGGGGATTAACAATCAACCGGTGGCTTACGGTGTCAAAACGACGTCAAAATCGCAAAAACTTCACGACATAGAGGGTGACTGGTGCCTAGGCCCCACATTTCAGGCACTATAGCACTGCCTGGGGTGCCAAAGAGCTAGTCTGGGCGCCTTGGCACCAGATGGACGGTGCTTGGCTCTATGCTCTTGGAAAAATGGGATTTTTTGGGCGACTAGGCGCCGAAAAAAATGTCTACTTACCAAAATCAAGTCCTAGACCTCTAAAGGCTCATGCTAGATGATTCAGAAAGGTGTTTTGGGTGCTTAGCCATCCAGGGACGGTGTGAGGGTGTGACTAGCCCAAAACTTTGATTTTTATCAGGAAAACCTGATGGAATTCTTTTTCATTTGGAGGCTATAGGAGACTTTATGTGTGTGAAATATAGTCTCATAACTTCAAAATGGAGTATTTAGGTTAGTCATTGACCAGAGGAAAATATGTTGAGATTTTCATACCTATTTTATACTGTTTTTGATGATATTGCACTTTTAAAAAATGTATTTTTGATGTTTTGTTGCAAGAATGATGAATTAGGGTCATTGGAGCAAAAATATGAAAAAAGGAGCGAAAAGGTCCAAAATGTGCAGAATTGAACTAGGGTGCCGACAGCGCCATCGACCCCGCTGACGGCGAGATTTTCCCGAGACTCCAGAATTAATTCATTAAGAAGGTCCGTCGATGGCACCCTCGAGGCCGCCGACGGCGAGCTCGGCGGTTATGTCTAATCAGGCTTTGGATAAGGCCAAATTTTGAAGGGATGCTTAGGTAACTCTTGGGAAAGCTCATCCATGACTTTAAAAGAATGTTTTGGCCGAAAATTGAAGAGCCTAGAAGTCTGGGAGAGAGTTCCTAGAGGTTAGAAAGGTTTCAATAGTGTGTGAAAATTGTGAGGAATTCTTCGAGAGATTGTAAGAGTGGAGGGAAAGTGAGAGATTTATTTCTCCTTGTTGTTTCGAAGAGGAATTATGTGTGTTGTAAAGAAAGGAAGAGATTCAGAGGAACTTTGATGAGTGTTCTTGGGGAGAAATTAGAGATAAGTTATTTACTTGTTATAGTTTGTATGACTTTGATTTTATATATGAATTCTGAGTTTTGTTGTGTTTTCCCATGAGATCTGAGTAGTTTTCTCTATCTTTCTCCTTGTCTTGAGATTTGTGAAATGG
>NW_018165522.1:187421-203939 GCF_001263595.1 Phalaenopsis equestris
TTACGTCCATATTTATCTTATATTTTTAAGCATATATAAAGTCGCGATCAGTCGTTCACCGACAAAATGCGAGCTAACAGTCATTATGGACCATGATGTAGGCAGGGTGTCCCAAACCCTATATTTTCTGTAGAGCGCGTAGATGGACTCTGTCACTTCCTATGGTTGTGGAAGATTCTATATGGATTTGTGGTGGCTTTTAATCACAAAATTAGGCACAAAACATGCCTCATGTCCTGGATAGGCCTCTCGGAGGAAATTTTTTTAGGTATTGCAAAATCGTCACCAAACCTAGCAACTTGCGCCGACTATGTGCTAGAAGGTTCCAGGGGGTTTCTTGAGCTAATGGATGCTACAGATGAACCGTAGACCATCTTGAGTCATGCAGATAGACACCCTACACTTATGATATCAAAATTTGAAACCAACAAATGCCCATGGATGAAGTAGCACACAGTTACTTATGAAGGTACCTCTAACCACCTAATGATTAAGAAAGACTACAGTCATTATTGTTATGGTAATAATAGAGACCTCCGACTATCTGACTGGTTAATATTCTAACATTACTGATAAACCCAGAATGATGGAAAATCATGGGTATCTTGACTAGGGATATTATATCCAAATTTAGGTCAGTTCACATATTAAGTTTCTTTATAAAGTCTAGATTTACCTTAAGTTTAGGTTTTTTTTAATTTTCATCTAGATATCTTTACATCTAATCTTATTTATTTAGTATAAGAATCAAATTAAACCATTTCAAATCAAATATTTTAAATCTAACCTATTCTACTAAAACCTCATTCAAATCTAATTTATTGTATCTCAATCCTTTCAACTCAAAAAAATACACTAACAGTGCATAACATTATTGTGCATATTCATTAGGAGCAAGAAATTTTAAACTTTTGTATTAAGCTTGATTCTATCAAAGAATGGACTACCCTCCAGGATATCACAGAAGCATATGATGAGATTACTCAAATTAGGAATGAGTTTGATGATGATATGAATGAAGAAAATTTAGGTTTGTCGTTGACTAACTCATCTGATTAAACTAAATAAGATTGGTATAAATTTTTAGATTTTAGTTTCTTTCTGCTTTTACATTTTGTATTACTAATTTAATTTTACACATTGTTTATTTTTTATTTTCCTATTTTCACATTTGTTTCTTTTACTTATGGTTTGTCGTGTTTGTACTTCTGTGTGGTGTATCATGATTATACCTTTTTATTGCATACTCTTTTATTCTTTCTAATTTAGTCTTATTTTTATCATTTTTTTCTTCTTATTTTAGATGGCTTCAACAGGGAACAAAGATCAGCCACCTCGACAGTCTGTTTAAAATAGCATTTATTATAAGAGGTTCAAAAAAAAGACCGTTTCAAGCTCTTCCTTACACGGTACAAATGTTGTGATAGTCAGCACAGCCACCACTACACTGATACTCATAGGTCTTGTAGGTTCTATTAAGACTGTTACTTTGATGAGGTCTATTGCTCTAATCCAGCTTTTTCCACCATTCCATCCTCTTTCTCCTATCATTCCAACTACTCTGACGCCTTCAAACCCAAGCGTAAGGCCACTACCACCCTCCACTAATGAGTCAAGCCCCTCCGTTCCCACCCCTTCGATGGAGAACACATCCAATTGGTTCTACATTGAGCCAGAGGGATATTCTTGAGTAACCCAGAGTTATAGTTAATTGAATTATATTTTGATATATCATATAACATGTTTATTTCAATTTTTATCCCTCCAAGATGCCCGTATGCACATTATGGAAATCATAATAAGTAGATATGATGCTTTGTGT
Organism: Phalaenopsis equestris; assembly: GCF_001263595.1. Classification (NCBI taxonomy): domain Eukaryota; kingdom Viridiplantae; phylum Streptophyta; class Magnoliopsida; order Asparagales; family Orchidaceae; genus Phalaenopsis; species Phalaenopsis equestris. The sequence goes on from NW_018165522.1 coordinate 189,244, forward strand.
CTCTCATGGAAGAAGACGCTGATCATAATTTGAGATATGTGGTTCAGGGAGTTTGAGGTAAAATCAGTTGATTTGAATTAAAATTATGATTTTAAGTTTTTTTTGTTATACAAATAAATATTTTTAATAGTTATTTTTATTGAGGTCCTTCTACTAGCTAGCTGAGCATCACCAGCAAATCTGGCCAATTTTTTAGAATCATGGCTGGCATCGGTCGAATGCAGTGTACGTTCACTATGGCTAGTAAAAAAAGGTGAGCGATGTATTGAATAGGTAAGGATATATGAGTGACATTGAGGAGATCTTGGGCCACTCTAGTAACTCTAAGAATGAGGGAGGTGGCCCAACAAAACCGAGGAGACAAAGGGGAAGGGGGGCATCGCACTACACATTGGAGGTTTGGCCTTGCTAACCTACCACTGGAGAAGGTTGGTAAGATTCCCTCATTACTCAATTATTCATTAATGTAATTATCCAATACTTACTCTTTTTACATGTTAATAGACTTATGAGCTCAATTGAGAGCCCACCATTATCGAGTGGCATGACCGGATGCATCGATGCATGGGGATATAGCAGTGGGTCTACGACCTTTCTTGTTGTGTCCATGTAAGTAAATTAGTTTTTTATTTCTATAATTTACTTACAATTTTAATTTAAAATAATAAATATTCTTTGGTTTTAATTATATAGGATGACTGCAAGCGCATTTGGGACACCCAGAGCCATAGTCCAAAGCTAGAGCTTGAAATCTATTGGCAGTAGCGCATTAGTCGGTTAATTTTTGTGCAGTATGACTATGAGATATGGAGGCAAACTATTAGGAAGAAGAAATGGAGAGTCTACGACCTGGGCGCTTAGATTTTTGTATACGAGGTTAATCAGTCCAGATCAGGTTAGGATCGGAGGTTATCACTAGATCATGACGAACTTGCCAAACATGTCGACGCATTGACTAGGGATCTCCATGTGCTCTATGATAGGGGCATAAATATGAGAGGGGCGAAGCCACTTTTGTGCGAATGAAACAAGTTGTAGATCTTCGTGGCAAGCAATCTATTAGTGTTGTGCATGAAAAGGAGTAGGAAGATGATCGTGATGATGATGCCTAGCTCCTAGGGGTTTTCTTAGGTTCTTCCAGTCTTGATATATGGACATGACCTTCTATAAGTATATATTCGTTTACATTTTAGAAAATTGTGTTGGATGAACTATTTATTATATTTTAAGTGCTATATATGATGATTTCATTTATTTTCATTTTTGATATATGTTTCTTAACTTGATTTCTATGTTAATTAAATGTGAAATGCACATGTAAGAAAATTGATTGATTTTTTGTATATTTTATCGACACAAAGTAATCAACGTCATATAAAATCCAACTCAAATATTGTTGCTAAAAAGCTGCCGCTAAACTCTGGCACAAACATCTTTACAATGGAATATTTTGACATAAAACTGACCTAAATTTTAGGGGTGGAAATTTTTAGATGCTAACAGGTTTGCGTCCCGCATTTCTGCATTAGATTTGCATTAGCTTTAAATCCGTCGATAACGCGACATTGTGTTGAAATTTAGCTCTATCATCCGTGAAATTGTTTGGCCAAATTGTTCGGCATTAGGCACGAATGTGTTCCTTTTCTATAGAGTTTTCTTGGTTCTGAATTGAAAATACATCTGAAAGCTTAAGCAATATATTAAAACTTCTAATCATAGGTTCTTATCATCAATGTCAAAATAAGTAATTACAATGAGAACATGTCTTGTAACCTAAAGTCGTTATATTATATCAATATTGCTATCTACGATGACATACATTGCTTTTTCTTGTTCGATTATACAAAACAATACTTAATATCGTTCCAAAAGAGCAAATACACCCCCAAATGATAAATATTTCATCATAACACTTCATACCAATGCAGAGGCTTTCTCCTCTACCTCCCTCAACCCCCACCCTATCGTAAATGAGAGCGGCAATGGAGCCGAAGAAGAAAGAACCAATTGGAATATTTGAAATAACAATGTTATGGTTCACACTGAAGTTTTCTTGGCCGAAGAGCTCTGAAGAAACTGAGACGGCAATGGAGGATATGGCGCCGGAGCCGAGGCCGATGATGGCTGTGCTCACGAAGAGGGCGGCGTTGCTGGGGCTTAGGAGAACGAAGAAGGAAACAGACATGAAGAACATCAGAACCGCAATGGCGCCAGTGTTGGTTGCCTTGTATTTGCTTCTGTTTCCATTACATCATATATAGCACATAAAAATCAAAAATTTATAACTTTTTTCTAGAAAAATAACATTTTTATGAAGTAAATTAAGAAAATTTACATTTATCTTTTTATGTATATATGAATTTTAGGGGCATGTAAGTACACACATACTACTAATTCTTATGAAGTTATATGTCTAACAACTAGATTTATTTTGTTGGGTGGCTTGGCATGTATGTAAATCTTCAATTTTTTTTACCTTAAATCCTTGTGTTAATTATAGTCTTAATTAATTAGTATTATTTTTATATATTATTACTAATTTAATTTAATTAAAAAAATAATTTGCTTTATGGATTATTTTTATGTATTTATGTATATATTTTATTAAAAGTAATTTATTATATTTTCTTTTTTATAATATTACTTTAAGCATTTATAAATTTTTAATAATAATTTTGTCAATATCGTTTATTTTTTTGGTTATTTAACTTCAGTAGAGGTTCTATTTCATATATATATATATATAAAAGCTGTGCAATGTGCAGTTGAGTGGAAATTTAGTTTCAGGAGCCAATTAGGTTAAATATTGTAGGCAACATGAATTTTAAGAAAAAAGATTTGATATGATCATAGCATCAAGTATGATGTCATAATTATTTAACTATATATTGAAATAAAATATAATATCAGTAATTAAGCATTCAAACTTTTTGAAAATAGATGAAATTGATTCAATTATCTGGATTTTTTTTCCAGTGTAAAATAGCAACCCTTAGCCAAAATCAACACGAAAAAAATTCTTTATTAAATTTTCTCATAGATGAGTTTGTTTATTTCTATCCAATCACAATCCTAGCAAAAAAATCAAATCAACTTTGGACCTAAATTAACTGCACTACTCACAAACCTGAAAAAAGTAGAGAGCGGAGCGGTGGCCAGCCTTCCAAAGAATCCGAAAGAGGAATATACAGATAACAAACTGGAATCCGACACCCCTCGCGACTCCGATATTTGCCCTAAATTATTCCCGTACACCAATCCCAACGTCGCCCCACACATATACACCATAAAATATATCCAAAAATTCATCCTCTTTACCAACTCGCACACTTCATTCACATTTTCCGACTTCCCCCGGTCTACCTCCTCTTCTCTCCCTCCTTCCGCATCACCACCAACTCTCTCCCCCTCCCTCCCCACCCTCATCACCCCTTCGCCCACCTTCCACACCGGCACCACTATCACCACCGCCAACAAAACCAACAAAATCAACGCCGGCCATATCTCCGACGAATTCCTGAATGCAGGAAACATCGTCTCAATCACCGCATACGCACCCGTCGTCCCTGCAATAACAAACATGATCAAAAGCCCTGCCTTCACATTCCTCGGCTTTTCCCTCATCGCCGCAACCACCGGCATAACCAACAAGCCAACCACAGCCGGAGTCACAGCGTTTAACATCAAGTATATGCTCTTATCCCTCGTCGCATTTCTCCTCCCCACAATAACTTGAGCCAAAGCTAAGTAGATGTTCGCCGTCAAACCCATATAACTCGTCGTTAGCGCGATAACGGCGCCTTGATCCGTCCTCAAAAACTGTCGCATAACGGATCTGTAACCCGTCACATTTAACCAGCAAATACTGTTGCCATTCAGCATGTTGAGGAAGAAGAATTGTGTGTAAGAAAGTGAGGAGATTTTGTGGCAGAAGAAAAGGTATTGGATTCCATATCCCGCCAAGCCAAGCGAGGAGCCGATGGCTGGCAGGGACCAGCAGGGACAATGGAGGCAAGCGGATGGCGGCGAAACCGGCGCACCAGCCGAGAAGTTTGCCGGCATCAGAGGCCACGGCGAGGTTGTTGAGTTTGAATTGGGTTATGTGAAGCCGAGACTTAAGTTCGGAAGAGTAGGCCGGGAAGTCCGTGTTGGTGCCGGCAATGGCTTGGAGCCAAATGATGGTGGAGAGGGTTAGCCATGGAAGGGATGACATGGTCTGCTGAGACTTGCTCAACCTGAATGTTCCTGGACGTAAATGTAGACTATGTTCAGTTGTCAGCTGAAGTCGGAAAAGAAGAAGTTTAGTGGCATCTTGCAACCATGAAATTGAGGCTTTGAACTTTTTGTGAGATTGTTGTGGTTATAAAGTTGTTGTGTTGTTGGGATTACATAAGGAATTGTTTTAAAATATAGGATTGCCCGAAATATATTACACGTTAGAAAACATATAATTTACATGCATACTACAAAATTTTTATGTATTTACATACATAACACTCTAATTCTTAATATCTCATAAGAAATAACAACTATTAACTATTGGAAAGTGAACCATATTAGATATTTAAATACAAAGGTATTATGTGGCATGTATGTAAATTTTTAATAAAATACACAAGTATATTGTGCACGTTAGTGTTTCGGCCATGTAGTGTTGTTTGTACGTAATATTGTCTTCTTCGCATTGGAGCTGCACCGAATGTATCATAAATGGAGTTTCTTCTACGGTACGGCCTTCTGGGGAATCTCCGGGTGCTAGAAGTTGGCATTAATGCAATTGCTTCAAAAGGAACAAAAGTATTATATGTAGAATTTTTATGGGAATTCATGGTGATGTACAGATGTCTATGTCTTAATTTATTTACAGTTTAGTGTAAAATATGCAGCTTTGGTTGAGATTTAGACTACGATGGACGTAATATGTACATTGGTTGAAATTCATATACTATTGTTGGGAAAATTTGATTTATATGAGTCATAATATGTACATTGTCGGATATTATTATTAATTTATTATTTGAAAAAATATGTCCCGAAATGCCTCTCATATATTAAAATATGAGTTATGACAAACACATTCCAAGGACTTATGGAAGCTTCCCAATGGTGGATGCATGAAGGCGACTCTTTATGGCACTTTTGACATTGGTGTTTTAAGTGCTCATGCTATCCATCCATAAGGAAGCTTTATAATGGCAGTTTTGACTTTTCAGCCATGACTTATTCAAGACAAGTGTTTTCATACATTAGGAGCTCTCGATTAGAATGCATTTCACCTACAAAATCCTAAACTCTTATTCGCCTTAGACATGGTACTACCTTTTGACACCTTGGTCATACATAACTGAAATCAAAATTGAGCTTTATTTGATTCATATTCAAATCTTGCTTGGAACGTGCTTGAACTGTAATTAGAACTGGCTTAAATGCAGCACAAACTCAATTAAATCATGTTTAAATCTTGTTCAAATGATAATTTGAGAAAGATTCGAATAAAAGGTTTAATAAGGCTTAGATATGATTTAAGCAATTTTGATTTTGTACATTATGCTACATGAAATTAATTTATTTTAGAATTTTTGCTATGTTTGCTAATACATGATTTACTTAAATCTATTAAGAAATATCACACTTGAGTGACATGCGGTATTGGTGGTGTAATAAATAAAATTATTAGAAAATTTAAGACATTTGATCATATTAATATGTCGAGGAATTTTACTATTAAAATCTTTTTAAATATCCCAAGCAATAGTCTTTCTTGACTAAACCCAATATAAATCACAACAATGATGCGAGTCACACCATATTAACAATAGCTAATAAATTGTTGAATATTAAATTGAAAGGATTTTTTTTCTTACAATAATTATAAGCATATAGTATTCTTATATCATCAAATGGATAATAAATGAGAACATCACATTTTTTTTTGTTCTTATTGCGAAATTTTCTAACAATATATATGGTAATCAAACCCATTATCTGGTAGCTAGGTGCTAAGACATCAACCGCCGTTCTAAAGTTTGATTTATTAGCTTGGACAAATTCAAGAGATAAATGTTTACCATTATAGGTTTAACTAAGTCAAAAACTTCTAAAAGTTGATTAATGGCTACTTTTTACAATTAGAAGAAATTTATTATTAGAAATCAAATTACTAAATATTGTTAGGTTTTTAACTTAATAGACAATTATTCATTGACTTAATTTATAGTTTTAGACTGTATCAATTGTTGTGTTTGGCTTAGATCCATTAATATAAATAGTAAATATTTTTTTTTCGTCATATGGATTCAATTTTGAACTTTAATTATAAATAGAACGTAAAATGCGCAAAAAAATATTAAACACTAAATCCGACCTAATCTAAACTAAAATGACTAATCTCTCTCTCTCTCTCTCTTCTCTCTCTCTCTCTAATCTCTATCTCTCTCTCTCTTCCCTCCCCTTAATGTATCCTCTAACTTAGTTGACCTTGTTACATTCTTTTTGAAATATATATATTCACTATGGGAAATAGGTTAAATAGCAACAGACTTATTTTCATGCAAATTTATCGTTAGATTTGCATCTATTTTGTGGTGAAAATGATTTGTAAGTGTTTACAAGGAAGTTTGCGTCAAACGCTATCGATGCTAACTGTTAGCAATAAATTTAACGTTAACAAAATGTCAATACAATATATTTGTGTCGTGGTTTTTGTCAACTTTTTTTCTAACACATTATACTTACTAAATAACATCAACTAAGATGACAACATCCCTGTACTAACGAATTTGCATCATGATTTCTCCAATGCAAATCCGATGCACATGTTTTATAATTCTAATTCCATTCCACAGAGCCTCATTTTGCCCCTCTCACTTAACATCAACTATGATGACAGTATGTCTGTACTAATGAATTTGCATGATCATTTCTCCAATGCAAATCTGGCAATTCCATCCCACAGAGCCTCATTGTGCCCCTCACACTTTTGTAATTGTTTAGTTGATCTCCCCCCTCTCCCCAAACCCTCGCATCTCCCTCTCCCTCTCTTTGTTTCCTCAGAAATGGTGCATTCGTGACCGAACCCACCCTCGCGCGATAACCATAATTGAAGCTATATGGGTTTAGAAAATTTGAGGCTTTCTTTTTCCAAATGAATGTCTTGCAAGTTTGGGTTTATATATGTAATATATAAGATATGTTATGTTTGTATGTCACTTTTGAAGTTTAGGTTTAGATAGATGATACATAAGAATTGTGTAGTTTGTAAGTAGATATTGAAGTTTACTTTTAGATTTCTAATACATAAGAATAAAGTGGTTTATTTGTAAATATGTAAAAATTAAAATTTAATTAAATGTATGTATTCATGTTGCTTTTCCGTCTATTTTTTTTCTTATACTTATGATATTTATAGCTATTAATTTTTACTTTCATATTATTTCCTGTTTGTTATTACATATGAAATTAGGTGGCAGGGACAAGCATGACCTTCCTCGGAGTGAAGTCATCTCTAGCTTCTCCTGAGGAAGAAGTAAGTGGGTTCACGCTCCACCATATAGCCCAACAAGCCCGTCCGGTCACTAGCTCCACCTCTAGTTATGCAAGCCTTTTCCACCCCCATAGAGCTCATTAAAGCATCAGTACCTCTAACCTCTGAAGGGACATGCCTCTCTCATGTTTGTTCTGATGTGGCTACCAAATGGAAATTCCTGTAGAGCCAAATAAAAATTCAAAAATGTTTCAAGATATATTTATTTGTATTTTTCCCAATTATAATTTTTTTTTCAATTTTTTTTTTTTTTCCATTCCAAGCAGCCTATCCACATGATTGTGGAGATCATCAAATTCTGCAGCTAAATACATTAGTTTTCTATTTACCGACAAGGTTTTTTGTGGCTGACCAATTTAGTCAGAAAACAACCGTTAATCAAGTTTAGCGGCTGAAAATCAATGATTACCAGCTGAATTTTCATCCAATAATTGCTGAATTTTCTAGTGTTAGTGAGATGATGCACTTCTATACTATCCCTTCTGAACTTGGATGCTTAAAGTGACTAGAGGTAGGACTTGGTTGATAATTTAATGAAATTATTCTTATAAATCCAGGACTTTCTCCAAGGCCCTCCTTGATATATATACATTGCAATTTTGTACTTGCCTCAATGTTTAATGATCATCTATTGCAATCATGGGATGGAGACTTCACATCATCACATGTAACATTATTTATATGCTTCTTTTCTCATTTTTTGGTCTACTCCATCCGTACCCTTATTTTGGCACACAAAAAAAAAAAAATTTTGTTTGAGCTGAATGTCATTTTATACGAATGAAATTAGCTACAATAAAAAAAATATATTAAAATTAATTAAAATATATTAACTTAAGTGAACATAAATGACATTTTTTTTTGACAAAAATACCTAAAAAAAAAAAACTTGAATTAAAATTTCATGGAAAAATATGATGACCCATACACTTTATAACTCAATGTACATTAACTATCTACGAATTAATGGTGTTCTCGTTCGTGAAAAAAGAACAAAACATAAAACAGTCCCAAAAGAGCAAATGCAGCCCCAAATGATGAATGTCTTCCTGTAGCAGTCGGTTCCAACGCAAATCCTGTCCCTTCCGGCACGCGCATTCTCTCGCTCATCGTAGATGAGCGCAGCAATGGAGCCGAAGAGAAAAGAACCAATTGGAATATTTGAAATAACAATGTTATGATTCACTCCGAAGTTTTCTTGGCCGAAGAGTTCGGCGGAAACAGAGACGGCAATGGAGGATATAGCGCCGGAGCAGCCGCCTATGATGGCTGTGCTCAGGAACAGAGAACCGTTTCTGGAGCTAAGGGGGATGAAGAATGAAGCAGACATGAAAACCATCAAGACACCTATGGCGCCAACTTTTGATATGTTAAACTTCCTCCTGTTTCATTTTGCAGGCAAACAAAAATTAAGAATTCAATACGCCAATTTGAATAATGTATTTAATTTGTATTTTAAAATCTCCCAACAATATTATTAAATTTTGTGGGCAAAAATGAAACTAGAAAATAAACTTTAATTTCCGTGTGAATGCAAGCTAATATTAGCCAAAAATATGTGGCCAAATTAATTGACTGATGCCCAATAAATTAATGCCATCTCTTAGCATTGCGATTAGCGCTAATCTCTTGCCAACAGGACACAACATGATTTGACAAACATTTTCACGGCTACTTATACGGTAATGATTGCTTCTCTAATTTTCAAAGGAGGCCAGAAATTATGCCCAAATGGGCGTGACAATTATTATTCTCTTATCTATCATATGATATGATTATAAATTTATCAAATATTACATTCATGCAGACTTATCAAATATTACATTTTATCAATTATTTTCTTAATCTATCATCTACTATTATGTACACATGCATAATGTTATGAATTCCGATTTATTCTATACTTTTCTCACAACAATTATCTCTTAAATGTAAGTAAGAACTATGATATGGCTCCATTAGTTTAGTTGATAAAATTTTGAAATTTTTTGTGAGGTAGCGTACTCTAATCTTAGTTTAAAGACTGACTTTACATACATACTACATACTTCTTATGTATTTATGTATATATTGCAACACATCAAAATCAATGCATGAAAAGAAAAAATTAATTTAATGTATATTTATTAATAGTATTATTTATGGTATGATAATTATATGGGTGTTATATGTATAAATATTAAAATTTATGTGATAAAAATATATAAATATATTAAAATTACATCATATGTTTATAAATTGTCATAATTTACAACAAATATTCCCCACTCAAAAGCATTTATATAAAATAATATAGTAAAATATGTTATATCAACAAATAACTAACCCGGAGAAGATGGAGAGTGGCGCAGTCGCAAGCCTCCCAAAGAATCCGAAAGCAGAATATATGGAGATCATGATAAATTTCGACACACCTCGTGACTGCGATATCTGCCCCAGGTTATTCCCATACACCAATCCCAGCGTCGCCCCGCATAAATACACCATAAAATACACCCAAAAATTCAGCTGCTTGATCAACTCCAACACTCCTCTCACACTTCCCTTCCTCCCCGCCACCTCCATCTCCACCGCGGCCACCTCCTCCTCCTCTTTCTTCCCTCCCTCCACATCCCCAACCTCCCTCACCTCCACAACTTCCCTCACCTCCACACTCAATTTCCCCTCCTCTCTTCCTCTACATGCCACCCACTCCCCTAACTTCGACACCGGAACCAAAACCACCGCCGCCACCAGCACCAGCAATATTGTCTCCGGCATAACTCCGGAAGAATTATGCAATGCCGGAACCGTCGCCTCTATCACCGCATACGTCCCTGTTACTCCCGCGATGCCAAACATCATCCCAAGCCCCACCTTCACATCCTTCTGCTTCTCCCTCATCGTCCAAATCGTCATTACAGCCAACAACCCTATCACAACTGGCGTAACAGCATTGAGAAGCAGATATATTCTATTCTCACTACCCGCCGCATTATACTTCCCAACTATAAGGTCAGCCAAGGCTACGTAAATCTTAGCCGTCAGACCAGTATAGCTCGTCGTGAGCGCGATAATTGTCCCATGATCCTCTGGCCAAAACTGTCTCATGATGGTTATGTAGCCCACCGTGTTAAACCAGCAAATGCTGTTTCCATTAAGCATGTTGAGGAAGAAAAATTGTGCGTAAGAGAGTGATGGGATGATGTTGCACGTGAAGAGGAATTGTACGCCGTAGCCAATTGCCCCGAGAATGACTCCGATGGATAGAACGGACCATAGAGGGAGGCGGGCGGCGGCGGCGCCCGCGCACCAGCCGAAGAGCTTGCCGGCATCAGAGGCGAAAGCCAGGTTGTTCAGCTTAACTTGGGTTATGTCAAGCCGAGACTTGAGCTCGGAAGAGTAGGCTGGGAAGTCTGTGTTCGTGCCGCTGATGGCTTGAAGCCATATGACGGTGGCTAGAGTTAGCCATGGACGCACAGGCATGGAGCTTGTTTTGTTCCCTGTTTGTGCGTGTGGACGTGAATTTGGACTACGTTTACTTCTCTCAGTTTTTATGCAGAGAAGTAGAGGAGGGGAGATAAGTTTTTAAAAATAATGAGATTATTGGTGTTAATTATATAGAAATGATGGTGCAGGAAACATTATAAAATGTACTGTATTTAAATATAGTTCGCGAAATATGTTTTTTTCGTATTGTTTCGAAGTGGGTCTGTGCTGTTTTTATTTTTCAACTATTTTATTTATTTATTTATTTTACATACGTTGGCACATATGTAATATGTTTGTCCGACGATAGAGGGATGCGGTATCGCTTGTGATGTGGAAACGTTCTATATTGTTTAGCTCGTGTATAAAAAGAGTGCCTTGGACGTTACGGGCATGCTCTCCGGCTACCAAAACCCATAATTTTTTTCTAATTAACTGATATGCAATTCTTTGATTGAATTTTTATATGGTTAATGATGCTATTTTGAGGTATAAAATCGTCTAAGAAATTAGTCGTTTTATTATTATTATTTTTTTTTTTTATATCACGACAAACAAACAGTCGTAAATCAAATTTTAGCTTGAACCAATTTTTGAAATGAACTTGGATTGAATCATGAAAGTCAAATATATTTTATGTAAACATGAAGCTTGAGAAAATGTGAGGAATCAAAAAAAGGCTTTATCAAAGAGGATTCACCCAGGGTTAAAAAACACGACACGTGAGCCGGTAAGATCTATTGCCAAATAACTCCCTCCGACTAGAATATGAAGTTGGTTGACAAAACAAGGAAGTTGATCGGCCGAGAAGGCCGACAGTACGAAGATTTGGGCGACCGATATATAGTTCCCATCGACCAGCTACTCGCACCCTGAGGAGTCTGACGAGCGGGCCTCGTCGATCCAACGATTACCGACTACAGGAAGCCGAGCGGTGGGAGGAGCCGAGTAGAAGACTTTTTGCAGATTTATTTATTTATTTGTTTATGTATTTGTTTAAAACTAAATTACCTTGCAGCACCCTTATTAACACTACACGTCAATACGCTATCAACAAATCTCCATCATTCGACACAAATCTCAATTCGACACAAATCTCAAGATATCGCACGGATATCAAAGCAATCTTTGTAATAAGGAATGTTAAAAATTCAACTTGTATTAAAACTGACCGGCTCGATGAGACATACCAAGGATACCAAAGTTGATCCAATCAAAGTAAAATCAAGCTTAGATCAAGTAATTAAACCACTTTTGAAAGCTTTCCAGACGTATTTGGAAGATCAAATGGATGTCGATTCTGGTCGGCTTAGGGTCGAATCGAGCATCTCGATAAGACGAATCTGACGGCTCAAGATTGCTCAATTTCGACATTATTAAGTCCCTCAGATGTTCATCAAACTTCATCAGATTAAGGAAACCTCTCTAGATCGTTTGATCAGATTGTTTCATATTCTTTCATTACATAAAGCCCCACAGCTCTAATGAGAGGGGAGGAGAGCTTGAAACTTTGAGAAAGAGCTTAAGTCTAGCATCACTCCTGCAGCGGTCGATCGTCATTAACCACCATGAACCACCACTATCAGCCACTGCCAATATCCATCAGTCATCGCCCATTCCTTGAGATGAGATTGTTCACGCACTGACACTGTAAATAGAAAGATTGTCTAGCTCTTTCCCATCTGTAAGACAGAATTTTGCATGTAACCTCCAGTTTATAGTGGATTTTATTCAACCTAACCAAGCTTCGTGGTTTTTTTCTCTTTTCAAGTTTTCCATGTAAGAACTTCAGTTTATAGGAGATTTTATGGTTTTTTTCATCACAACAAACACTCATAAATCACATTTTAGTTTGTTTTTTTTTTCTATCACGACAAACACTCATAAGTCAAATTTTAGTTTGAACCTATTTTTGAAATGAACTTGAATTGGGTCAAGAAACTCATACATATTATATATAAAAAATGCATCAACGAGAATCTTGAGAAAATCTAAGAAATCAAAAGAAGCATGATTAAAGAGTACTCACCGAGGGTTATAAAGTACACGACATGTGAGCCACTAAGGTCCATTGCCTCATAACTCCCTCTGAGTAGAATCCAAAGTTGGCTGACAAACTAAAGAAGTCGATTGGCCAACAAAATCGACAGCATGAAAAATTGGGAGCCACTTATTCCATTATTTATGCTATGTATGCATCCACCATCAATGAAAGAATCTTGTCAGCTCTCCACCAGAAAGTATCAATTATATCCTACACTTGTTTAATGTGTCAGCAATGACGAAAATGTATTTCTCTCCTGTCTATATATTGCTCTTTCTTCTCTTATGAGAGGCAGAGCGAATTAAGCTAGTCTTTCTTCTTCTTCTTCTTCTTCTTCTTCTTCTTCTTCTCTCTACTTGTAATTTAACTTTGTGTGTCTGCCACAGTGGCTAAGTAAACTCTTCTTGCTCTATGTCTGTAAGTATATTTTAAAGTATTGAATGCTCTTATGTTTTATTCCTTCAGGGTTTAAATAATACTATATTATTTTGATTATTCTTCTTCTAGCCATGCTTAGTGTAAATACATCAATGAAAGGAGAGTTAACTTTTTCACTTCGAAGTTGGATGCCACTGTAAAGGCATGGAATTATTTTATTTCTGCTCATATGCTGCCTACAAATCATCTTAATGAAGTGACCTGTGATCGAGCAACTTTGAACTGAGGCACCTAAATGCTCAGGACTTGTGCCTAAGCGTCACTTATTCAGAGAGAGTCGCGCCTAAGCATCAGTTATTTAGAGAGAGTTGTGCTTAAGACATATCTTGCACTTAAGCCCTAGAGGCAGTTACTTAATGATTCAATGAATTTGGACAAATTTTTGAATAGTGTTTGAAAGAACTTTTGGTAAAACCATGGGGTAAGGTTAATGAACACGAAAATACATTCAATAGGCTTTTGACAGAGGCAAAACTTGGAAGATTCAATAAATGGAGACACATTTTGAAGAGACATTAAGGCACCTTTTGGATTTTCATAAAAAAGACTTGGATCATCAAAGCAAACTGCTGAGACCAACCATTAGACATCCACAACTAGCATTCATCTAAGTAACCACTGTCATTGTCGCTGCTCGCTGCAGCCACCGCCGACTACTTTCTTTTTATTTTGAGAGTTAGTTTTTATTGCTAGGGAATGAAGAAAATTCAAAGGAACTTCAAGACATTTGGTGGAGAGGATTTGAGATAAGTGTTTATCTTTGTGACTACATTTGGTTTTAATTTAGATTTCCTGTTTGTGTGCATGATTTCTACTTTTAAACTCATGAGTGGTTGTGTTTTCTCCATGGATTCTAAGTAGTTTTCCTTATTTTTTTTCTTAAAATGATAAGTGATTAAGTATTTAAAGGAAGTTGTGTGAAGCATTAGACTTCAATGTTGAAAGAAGTTGTAATGATTTCAAACCTTATACTTTCTTTACTTCTTGATTTGGTCAATTAAGATGTTAATACCTGTTGTGAGAACATGCAAGATCCGAGATGTGACAGCGACTTTTTTATATACCTAAAAATACAAGAATTTGACACTACTACTAGAAGATTTAAACCCCCAGCAATGACGCCAAAAACTTGATGCAACTTTTAATATGCAAGAATTTATGAACCCAGATTTATATATTTATAATGATTTTGTAAAGTCACAA
>NW_018165522.1:204701-205399 GCF_001263595.1 Phalaenopsis equestris
CATTATTTCCAAACAAGAAGAGAGAGTAAGAGAGGCCCATCACAAAGCATGAAGAAAACACAACGAAACTTCATTTAACCAAAGCAAATCCACTAGATAAGTGTTTACAAAACCATAAGATAACAAAGAACACAATTCTTAGCTTTTTTTTTTTGAAATAAAGAAGAAATTCTTTCCCATAAAGTCTCTCGCTGATCCGTGCAATGCTAGAACATCTCCTTACAAATTCTCTCAAAATCTCCTCTCCAATCTCTCCAAAAGGGTAGAAATCTACATTTCTACTCCTATTCTAAAAACCCTAAACTTTCTCCACACTTTTCCTAACATTTTTCTCACAAAAATCCCACTTTCTTTTAACCTAAATTAGTTTTTTTAAAATGTAGGGATGAAGTTTGAAGAGTTGCCATAAGAATCCTTTCATAAAGTGTCCAAATACGCAGTGGATTGGGGGCCCACCCCCGCCAAAAGTCGGTCCATAGTCGCCCCGGGAGCCGTCGGCGAGCTTTTCTGTCATTTTTTGGTATTCTTGGGTAAATCTCGCCGTAGGCGCTATTTTGGACGTCGTCGGCGAGTAGACTGCGCAGCTCCACCGTTTCGCTATGTTTGGCTCCATTTTAGCTCCGTTTCATCTCATTTCAGCTGCGTTGTGTTCCTAACAGATAACCCTACAAAATAAGCATGATAAGCATGAAAACAAC
>NW_018165522.1:205411-206059 GCF_001263595.1 Phalaenopsis equestris
TTCCTTTAAAGTGTAATATCATTCAAAAATATGCAAGAAGTGTAAAAGAGATTAAGCATCGAAAGACTTATCAAAAGGTGACAGGGCAAAATTTCATTTCTTGCTCGTTTTTTCTCCAAATTGCACCATTTTTGTTTCTTTTTCTCCAAAAGTCCATTTCTTATACCGGAAACCAAAAACATGCAAAATACCTTCCTTTAAAGAGCAATATCATTAAAATTAAGCATAAAATGTATATGAAAAATCAAGCATTTTTTCCTTTGGACAAAATCCCCCAAACATAACTATTACTTGTCCTCAAGTAATTTTAGTACTCCATAAAAGTTATGATCTATTGTATTAAAGTCTTAATTCAAAAATACTATAAGTTTGATCTAAGTAAATATCATAGTGAGATCTTCAGAAAAAATTCAAGTAATTAAATTAACTCTGTAGGTACAAGATTATCTAGTCATCAAGTTTAAGAGTTCTAATTTTCTATTCATTTCAAGAATGACTATATTGTAATATCAAGTCACTTAGAATATTCAAATGATAGGAACTTCATGAGAACACTACAAGTAAAAGATGTTAATCCATAAATATAAGTTCTGGAATGTATTTAGGTTTTCCCTTTAGGTAGGTCCAAGTGAAGCCAATTTTTTATTA
>NW_018165522.1:206198-208293 GCF_001263595.1 Phalaenopsis equestris
TTTTTTCTTTCTTTATATATATATATTTATTTTGGATTGCTTTCAATCCTATATATATTTTTTTCTTTTTTTTCAGGGATTGTTGTCAATCCTTTCTTTTTCCTTTTTCAAGTTAGGATTACTATATCTGGATAGCCTTTAATGATTTTGAACATCACATTTTTTTCCCTAAATTTGAAACTAAAAGCATTCCTTTTCCTTATAAGTATTTTATAGTTTTTACATCATTGAGCCCCAATCTTTTCTTCTCAGATGAATTTCTAAGATTTTTAATATTTTAAAATATAGTTTTCTTTACTTTAAATAGTTAACTATAGTCTTATTCTCTTATACTAAATATCTTAATCTACAAAATTAATTTTCCTTACAAAAATAATCCTTTAAATCTACCATAATATTTAAATATCTACAAAATATAATTATATGAATTAAATTCACTACCAAAAATCATATTAATAATTTTTGAAAATATTTAAATTGAGAACATCTAATAGTTAATTTTTTTCTTCCTTCCCCCAAACTTAAATTTTTCAATATGGAATGACAACAGAAGTAAGTAAATTAAGCCTAAAACATGTTTGCAGTAATATTAAACTAAAAGGAAGTATATTCAATTTAAAATTTTATTTTTTTTCCTTCCCCCAAATTTGATTTTTAGCATGTAAAACATTTAGTGCAGAAAATATAAGTAGGAAGAAAAACAGTTTAGAAATTCTATCTACCACAAATTTCCATCAAAAACATCTACAATTATTTATTAGGATAGAAAACATGTAGTACAAAGAAATCTAAACTAAACATGCCAGAATGAAATTAACTAAACAAAGTTCTAACTAGCATAACATCTATTAGCATTGAAATATAAAAATGTTCTTCAATTCTTATAAATTGTAACACAAACACAAACACAAACACACAAATAAGATAAATGAGGTCAATTCTTCGTCCATCTCATCACATCTCACTAACTTACTTCTAATTTGTAACGGAATCGCTACAGAAATATATTGGGTGCTTACAAATGATTTTATAGATTCTAATCCCAAAGATAAGATTATCCCTAATATACTGGTTCTCGAGCACCAACACCAGACATCACCATATCCCAATAATTAAGCACCTCTAGCAGTTATAATGATATTGTAAGATCATCCACAAGTTACTCATCTAATAGGTTCGCGACTCCTATCAAATGAAAATAAAGTCTGAGAAAAGAAGTAATAAATATGAGATGGAACTACCGCTGTTAAAATTCATAATTTCCCTTATAAAACTCAAGTTCGGGTGAGACCCGAGTTGTAGTGGACTCGTCAATCCAACTACTACAAGAAAACATACAAGTCTAACCATAATGAGAATTTATAGAATCATAACCCTCATGACACACAAAAAGTAAATCAAACCACTTACAATCCAAACATCTACCAAACATCAAGCAAATTGATCGATCCACACTAAAGCAACTACAATACAACACTAACAATCATGAATCTTAAGCAAACTAAATCAAACCACACAGATAACTATGGGTTGCCTCCTATAAAGCGTTTCATTTAACGTTGCTAGCCCGACAAATGATTCCACCTGGATCAAAATTTCAATTAAGTAATCATTGATCAATAGCCCAAACTTTTCAAGATCCAGAGATTCCTACAAAGTCCTCGAATTTAAATTTTTCTTTCAGCTCTTCCTTTCATATTGATTCATATCCTTGTTCCTCATATTTCTTTCTAGATCCAATATTCTTCTAGTAATTTTCTCAATTTGCATATTAATATCATCCTTGAAATTTATAAGAAATGGATCTTTATATGATACTTCATGATCTCCCAAATTTTGGATCAGATTCTCTCTAGATAATTCAGATTCTGGATCAAATTCTTCTATGTTACTCTTCTATTTCAAATTATCTTCCAATTCTTCCATTGATCTTTCAATTTCCTTGTCCTTATCTCTCAACTCAAAGCTTTTTTGAAACAAATCCTCGAATTCTCTTCTAAATATCAGTTCAATAATTTTAAATTGCTCATAAGTCATTTCCTTAGGATTTATGTCAAAGTCACTAGGTAAAATCTCTGAGGGGTAACTGTTAATT
>NW_018165522.1:208666-211294 GCF_001263595.1 Phalaenopsis equestris
TCTATCATAGCTTGTCCAGTAACAAGAAAAGGTCTCCCCAAAATAATGGGATATTCTTTATCTTCCTCCATATCTAATACAATAAAGTCCATAGGAAAGATAAATTTATCCACTTTAACAAGCACGTCTTCTATAACTCCTTTTGGATAAATAATAGATCGATCAGCTAACAGAAGGGTTATAGTAGTGGGAGAAATATCGACTAAACCTAACCTTTTAAATATATCTAGAGGCATCACATTAATGCTCGATCCTAAATCACATAAAGCTTTTCCACATAATCTTTTTCCAATTACAAAAGGAATTGTAAAGCTACAATGATCTTTAAGTTTCCAAGAAAATTTTTTCTGAAGTATAGCGCTGCACTCCTCACTTAGTGCAACTGTCTTGTAATCCCCAAATTTCCTTTTCTTGTTTAATATCTCCTTCATAAATTTTGCATAACTTGGCATCTGTTTCAAAGCTTCAGCGAAACGAATATTTATCGTTAACTTCTTAAGTACGTCCATGAACTTTGAAAATTTTTTTATCTAACTCACGTTGTCTAAGTCTTTGAGGAAATAGAGGTGGTGGTCTTTCCAAACTAATTTTAGTTGGAGATATTAATTTTTTCAGATCCTTAGAAACTTGTTCTTCATGTCTTCTAGTTCCCTTTATTTCTCTCACAACATTTTTCTCTTTTCTAACCACATCCTCTATCTCTCTTCAACTTTTTAATTGAGCAGCTTCTACTTGTTCATTAGTGTTCTCTTTAGGGTTGATCTTAATTTTGCTAGGAAGTGTTCCTTGGGTCTATTGCTAAGTGAATTAACAATTTGTCTCAGTTGATTCTCTATGTTTCTAATCGCAGCATTTTGACTTTGTAACTGGTTTCTCATTTGTAATACCACTTCTTCCATAGACATCTTCTTACTCTCAAATTGTTGATCATTGTTAGAGTCTGGTGGATATGAAGGTCTATAGTTTGTGTTCCCCTGATTATTCCAACTTGCATTATGATTTGCATGATTATTTTCTCATTTCTAGTTTCCACCGTCAGTAGTATGATTCCAGTTAAAATTAGGATGGTTCTCCCAACCTTGGTTGTAAAAGTTAGAGTACGGGTTGTTTATGGTATTTAAAATATCATATGATAAGTTAAAATCAATCATATGCCCTAAGGAACTTTCCTCACTTACTAGAGTGAGTTGAGGTTGGTTCATTCCAAATTGGTCCAACTTCTTTGATATTGTAGAAACTTGAGATTCAAGAATTGAAATCTCATATGTATCATAAACACTGGCTATCTTTCTAGGATTTACACTTGTAGAGGGTCATTGAAAATCATTTGTAGTCATTTCTTCAATTATTGCATATGCTTCATCAAATGATTTCGACATTAATGATCCACCAGCGGCAGCATCAATTATAAACCTAAGGGCTTCTACTAACCCATTATAAAAAGTTTGAATGATTAACCAATCAGGCAGAGCATGATGTGGACACTTTCTTAGGAGTTCCTTAAATCTTTCTCAGGCTTTGTATATTGATTCCCCTTCATAATGACAAAATGAGATGATATATTTTCTAAGTTTAGTAGTCATTGAAGGTGGAAAATAATTAGTTAGGAATTTCTGAGTTAACTCCTCTTAATTTTTAATAGAGCCAGGTGCTAATGAGTATAACCACATTTTAGCCTTATCCCTTAGTGAAAAAGGAAAAAGCATTAGTCTGACAGCATCGTCTGACATACCGTTATAACGAAATATAGCACAAATTTCTCTAAAATTTGATAAGTGTAAGTAGGGATCCTTCAAAGGAGTTCCCCCAAACTGATTGTTCTGCACCAGTTGGATAATCTCAGAATTTATTTCAAACAAGTCAGCTTTGTATACTTGAGTGAATATACTTGAGTGAATTTCATCTGTCATAAGATTTACGTAATCCCTCAATGAAGTATGATGATTTTCCAAGTAATTATCTTGAAAATTTTCCATTTTCATTTCAAGTTTTTTGAGTCCTCTTTGTATTTTTATTTTTTTCTTTTTTTCAAACTCGGGATCATAAGACACAAGTCATGTAGATCCTTTGTTTCGCATACTCAACATAATAAACAATACATTAACAATAATAAACAATACATTAACAATTAAACAAATAGCATATGAAATATATTCAACACAACAAAACATTTTCATGAACACCTTATTTTTCATAAAAATAATTTTCTTAACAACACTTTTTTCATATAAAAACACTTTTCACACAAAACAGTTTTTACGACACTACAATTTTCCAGGTCTAAGCCTAATTACTTCAACTAAAATTCTCCTAAAGTTCATATTGAAGCCTCCCCGACAACGGCGACAAAAACTTACGAGTCAGATGACAACGACTTTTTATATACCTAAAAATACAAGAATTTGGCACCACTACTAGAATATTTAAACCCCCAGCAATGACGCCAAAAACTTTATGCAACTTTTAATATGCAAGAATTTATGAACTCAGATTTATATATTTATAATGATTTTGTAAAGTCAGAATTTCAAACGCAAGTATATGTATCGCTCAAGTAATACAGGGCTCTAGTGGAGTCCCATTTATCGATCTCACAGGGAAGCGAGGTAAGAGGTCCTTAGTCAAATT
>NW_018165522.1:211833-220199 GCF_001263595.1 Phalaenopsis equestris
CAAATTCGCTCCTTTTTGCATCATTTTGCTCCAATGACTCTAATTCATCATTCCTGCAATAAAACATCAAAAATACCTTTCTTTAAAGTGTAATATCATCAAAAATAATATAAAATAGGTATGAAAATCTCAACATATTTTCCTTTGGTCATTTACAAAAATCAAAAGATAATGAAGAACACAGTACTTAGATTTTTCCCTTTGAAAAAAAGACAAATATCTCTCCCACAAAGTTTCCCGACGATCCATGCAAAGGTAGAACATATCCTTACAAATTCTCTCAAAATCTCCTCTCCAATTTTTCCAAAAGGGTAGAAATCTACATTTCTACTCCTATCCTAAAAACCCTAAACTTTCTCCACACTTTTCCTAACATTCCTCTCACAAAAAGCCCACTTTTCCTAGCAATACTCTCACAAAAAAAACCCACTTTTTCTGACCTAAATTCATTCTTTAAAGTGTAGGGATGAAGTTTGAAGAGTTGCCACAAGAATCCTTTTAAAAAGCGTCCAAATACATTGATTTTCGGACCATAACCGCCAAAAGCGGGTCCATAGAGTCGGGCCATAGTCGCCCCGGGTGCCGTCGGTGGGCTCGAGGGCACCGTCGGCGAGCTTTTCTGTCATTGTTTGGTCTTCTCGGGTAAATCTCGTTGTCGGCGTTGTTTTACATCATGCACCGGTTTACAATAGCTTCACTATTTAACTGCGCAGCTCCACCGTTTGGCTCCGTTTCGCCACATTTCAGTTGTGGAGTGTTCCTAACAGATAGCCCTACAAAATAAGCATGAAAAAAACCTTCCTTTAAAGTGTAATCTCATTAAAAAATATGCAATAAGTGTAAAAGAGATTAAGCATCGAAAGACTTATCGAAAGGTGATAGGGCAAAATTTCATTTCTTGCTCGTTTTTGCTCCAAATTGCACCGTTTTTGTTTCTTTTTCTCCAAAAGTCCATTTCTTGTACCGGAAACCAAAAACATGCAAAATACCTTCCTTTAAAGAGCAATATCATCAAAATTAAGCATAAAATGTATATGGAAAATCAAGCATTTTTTCCTTTGGTCAAGATGGTATTGTCTCAGTCAACAAATGGTTAAAATCACATATTTGTTTCATGAATAAGAATGTAGTTCATGGGATTGAGTGCAAATAAATAGAAAAATGGACATTTTAATAGTGTAGAATTAGAGGACTTTAAATTGATAGGCTAAAGCCCCCATTTTGATTTATAATTTTAGGTTTTGATATGAGATGTTAGCTCTCAGGTTGAGGGAGAAGAGAGAACTCTAGAGTGAGAACTAGTATCTTCCTTACCTAACAGTTCTTTAAGAATATTCAAAATATATATTAACTAATATTCTTTATACCAGCTCTAGTAAGAGTAAAGAATATTATTGATCATATTTAACACAACACATTCAACATTCTTCCACAACAAAATTTCTAAACTTATTACTGATTCATGCTAAGGAAAAAGAAATTTTACTTAGATTGTCTTCATCTTGCAAAAATTTAGTTAAGTAAATTAGTTGTTTACTTTATTTCCATAAACCAAAATTTACAAAAAGAATCGAATTTTCATTCCTATTATAACACCTTAAGTTTAAGTAAGAATATTTTGCTAAATAGATTTTTGTTATCTAAACTTTCTAGCTTTCTAAGGTGCATATTGCCAAGTTTGCCCGTGTGTTCGATATTCGGGGCTTAATCAAAAAGTCTTATATTACTTGATAATGATACGTATACTTGCGTAGAATCTCTTATTTAAATATTATAAATGTATTCTTCTTTGCTTCATAGTTGAAAATTTACCTAGCTTTTGTTGTAGATCAAGTTGTTGGCCTTGTTGCAAAGTAGGAATTTCTATTAAGGAAATTAAGCAAACAATCGCATGCAATGCATTTTACATTTATACCAAAAAATCAGGATCAGTATCTTGCATCAAAACTTTAACTGGTTGGAAAAACCTTACTGGGCTCTCCTTCACTGTTGTTGATACCCAAAAGATGGTCTCACTGGTCTTCAGACCTCCTTCCCTTTGTATCTTGATTTCAAGCAGCTCATGGTCAACGTTGGTGATTGCTTGCAGGTAGAAGTTTCTTGACTAATCTGTGTCTCCCCGGACTGTAATGATCTCTCCATCCCCTGAAAATTTAATGACCACATGGTACGTCGAAGCCACAACATAATAGTCGTTCAGTAATGGTCAACTAAAGATGGTGTTGCACGTTGGTGGGGGTTCCGCCACGAAGAAATTATTCATGTTGGCAAACTGCTTCTTGCACTCTTCCTATGAATGGCTAGCGCGACCACCCCCAAAGCTTCTATTCTTTTGTCGAAAAATACAAACAACGGTCTGATTGGCACTGCCAGTTAATTGATTTTGAGCAATATTTTGTGGAACACTGATTTGAACAGGATAATTTTCGAGCTGCTAATGTTAAACAAAATGCTACCCACCTGGTAATTTTCAATGAGTGTCATACCAATGATTGCTTCATTGTATTGGTTCCCCTTCGATGAGACATCTGCATTGGTGAAAATAATTAGTGGGTGAGTTTCAATGTAAGGAGTGATAGAACATACCCACCCCGACCTGTGCCTTTTTGGTTTGGATTATCGGGGCAAGCCTCCACCTCTTTCAGAAAAGGCTGGGATGATTCCAGCCAAATGGATCTCGGTTGCTTCAACGGGTCCACCCTTGGGCTCCTTTATTGAGGTCTTGCCCTGCCGTTGTGTTTGTGTTTTGTTGGTGATGAATTCTTTCTGCTTGCCAACTTAGATGAATGCTTTTTCCAAGTTTCGGAGGTAGCTCGTGGTCCCGATGATAGGCACAATACTTTTGGGATTATGCAGTGCTAGTGCAAATTTTAGGTCCTTCTTAAAGTAGTCTTTATTTTGAATGGTCTGGACTAACTTGACCATCAACACATTTAGAGGTGTCATCCATTTCATATCTCAATACACATGTGGTTACTCGTAGGACTAAGTCGACTACTGATTCAAACAGCACTGCTATTTTTTGTTGCCTCAATCACTCCCGCGACCTTCCCTAGGTCAAGGATTTTTGATTTGTAGGTCGCCAGGGGCTCGAAGGTCATTTTGCCTTCTGCCATCGTCCCGACCTTTTCTCTTCTGCGGCTGGTGATTGGAATCCCCTAGTGTGGTTTCCAAATAACCCATGAGGTCCTCCTTGGTAGTGATGTGGTCATTGGCCAATTCTAGGACCTCTGCAAAGGTCCTTGGTCTAATTAGCTTCAAGTCATATATGAACCACTTGCTGCTGATCCCTTGTTTCAGGGTAGTTAGGGCGATGAGTGGTTTCAAGTTCTTCACCTCCAACATTTCCTTTTGGAAGTGGGTAAGGAAATCCCTTAGGCTTTCATTTTCTCCCTGCTTAATTAGCAGCAGGGCCTCCATGTCCTTTCTTAGTTTCTATGCAATGGCAAAATGTGAAAGAAAGAGTTTGTGGAATTCAAAGGATGGGATGATGCTAATCGATATGCTATTGAACCATCAGAGTGGAGCATATTTTAAGGTGGTAAAAAAAAGCCAGCAAATCATGGCATCGTCAATTTGTAAGACTCTGATCGATGGCTCAAAGGAAGCTAGGTGGTCAGACGGGTAACTATTTCTTTTATAGAAGACAAAATGAGGAATTATAAGCTTTGTTGGGGGTACAACCTCCAGGATTCTCTGAGAGAATGCATTACCAACCATTGGCCTCGTATGGGCTCCCCCTTACAAAGGACAAATGTATGGCGATTGGTATGGACTTCGCGTTGTCGGTGCACAGAGAGTTTTCTTTTTGTTCAATTAGTAATTTACTGACCTGTCCTCTAGGAAACATTGGGTTGAGGGGGGCAATCTGGGGGCGAGCTTTCCGAGATTCTCCCTCCATGATTAGCAGCTGGACGTTCTTCTGAGTTAGTGCCTCTTGGAGGGCCTCAACTCAGTCCATAATTTGTACTCATAGCGTTTGGACATCTTCTTGTATATCCTAATGCACTGTTTCCCTATTGAATTCCATGTGTTTTGCGTCTCTTTGCCAGTATTTTTTTCGTACTTGGCTCCATTTCTAGTCTAGGGCATGTCCACGCTCACCGCACCACCTTTCAAAATATTGTATCCTAAAATGTCCTATGTAAAAACACGCCTGGAGAGTTACAGCCTGGAGAAGGAGAATAAGAAAGAGCAGTTGAGAAAGTCCCTGTTGAGAAACAGGAAGAGGTCATTTTATTCACTTCTTTGCGCTCTATTTATTGGGGTGTATTTGTGCAATTATAGAAAGGGTGGAATGGTTAGGGAAACCGTCTTTGATACAATTTAATGATAATTTACTACTAAATTTGTATTATAATTTGAATTTATATATATTGGTAACCAACTAGTCGACGCGCTTGAGTTCGACCCGAAGCTCGAGGCGAGTTGTTGTGTGGCGATCAAGCCTATAGAATTAGAAAGCCAGTTACCCAGACGGGTTGCGGTCTCGTGAGAAGTCTAAAACAGTTCAGGACTATAGGCGCGGTTTGCAGACACAGTACCTCGTTTTAATGTGTCGGCTGGTTTTGACCGAGCTATCGGTCGTTGGCTGATCGGCTGAGATCATATTCCTATAGCATGATGCCTCGATTGTCCTCTCATCATTCTGAGCCACTCGATGCCTTTGAGATTCGTGCCGACGATTTTGGTGCATATATAAATTCTTTTATATAAAAACCCTATTATCCTCTAATATCTTATTTGAACTTCTCTTATTTCTATATGCAGGATCTAATAGCTAGTAGTTCTCAGGGAAATAGAAGCTCAATTTCTATTTTCTCATCAACCAAAAAGTTTCTCTCTATGGTAATATTGTCGGTGGTAGTAGGCTAATTTTTTAGCATTCTAGCATTGTACGAGATAATAATAATAATAATAATTTCTCATGAAGCCATGTGCAAGCAGATAAAAAAAAATTAAGTTTTAATACAAATAAGGCAATATTCATACATATTGAGTTCAACTGCCAAATTAGTGACTAATGTAAGAGCAATAATTTACCCATACAAAATTTATTATTTAATCTGCATTACATTAATTTAAATCATCCATTCAAATGCATTAATTATTTATAATTTTTAGCCTAATATGTTAGTTTAAATTTTTGGATGTATACAAAATATTTCCAAAGAGCAAGTGGGAGCAGCTTATTACAACGTACCACTTAAATGTCTATTTATTATATTTCTTTTGTTTGAAAAATATCAACGCATGCCATTCCGCAGCAGAATATTTGTCCATAAAAGTAGAATCTGAACAGAATCTGAACACGGAATGCCAAACGCAGACGACACGTGTTGATAGCGTGCGTGCGAGGAAGGCCGAGACTGAACGCCGGAGGGTCGAAGGATAGCTGTGGCCCGACGAACGAGTTGGGAACAAATTTTAAAGTAATTTTCATAATTATTTAATTCAAAAAATATCAAAACTATGTTGAATTAAAAAGAGAAAAAATCATTCCGGAGGGTGGAAGGATAGCTGTGGCCCGACCCGGCGACACGTGTTGATAGCTGTGACTCCCATAAAAAGACGACACGTGTTGATAGAGTCTATTTGGGGCAGCTGCATCTCATTGAAAAATCGGCTGATAAGCTGATTAAAAATAATCTACTGATAAGCAAGGTGCGATGACTATTTCAAATTTTTGTTTTTTTTGGAAAAGTCAGAACGTTGCTAGACAGCTGCTCTAGATGCGGTGTGAAAACGCTGCTTTCAGTTTTTTCAAAATGCATAAGCTGCCAAAACGCAGTTCACCCAAACATGTCAGGTGCGTTTTCAAAACGCTACCGCACCAAATAAGCTGTCCTAAACGGACCCTTAATTGCCAACGTAGCCGTACAACCAAGAGACGAAATGATTATTTTTAATTAAGAAAATACGAGAAAGAGTCAATTTTTATAGTAGTTGAAGAAATTTAATTTTTTTCAAATTATGGGTTCAAATCATTCATTTTATAATTTTGTTATCATATTCATGAAGAAAAATAAAAATATATTTTTAATATATGATATAGATATGTGTATTAAATATCAAAATAAACATGTACCAAACTTAAAGAAAAAATGCATAAGTACAGCTAATGTTTACATTTTTTGAATTTGTAAATAATAATATTTTATTTATTATTTAATTTTTAATGTTTTATCATTAAATTAGTTAATTTCAGTCATCAACAAATAATCTTCTAAGTTTGAAAGGAAACATATGATGTAGCGCTAATGCAGTAAGAAGACAATTGGGACACCTATGTATGTTAGGTCGTATAATGACAATTGGACCACAGTAAGAAAGCCTAGGGCTGTTAAAATAGCTCCTCCTTCTTGACATTTCTTATTCAGTTCCTTGACTTTTATAAGGTCATTGTAGCCTTTAAAGCTTACAGATTCTTATGGGATTCAGATAATAGTTGTGCTAGGGTTTGTGTTTTTCATGTCTTGCTTCTTCATTTTTGATTTCTTATAGAGAGAGCTACATTTTTATGTTGCTGGTCTCTCTCTTTTCTTCAATCTATTTTTACTGTGAGAGAAATTGGAATGTCAAGTATAGTTTTCGTAGTTTTTGTTTTATATTTAAGATTTCTGTGTTTCTGGTGGAAGGAAAGTTGTATTTGTTTCTTTTCCTCTTCTTATTGACAACAGTCACATATTTTGTAGTTGATTAGTATTTTAAATTTCGGATTTTAATTTTAAATTTAATGTTTTTGATTCATTTAAGAAGTTGTACAAAATATTGTGCCTAATGGAGAAGCTGTCATTACTTAAGTTTTGAATGAATCAAAAATTTCTCTACCTATCAATATTCATCAAAAGTATTTATAAATTTACCACATGAACTTACACCTTGATCATTTTACCAAAGGAAATTAAATATTATAATGACCATTGCCATGCGAAGTAACTTATGTTTAGTGATCTTCATATGTAACTTTTTGGAAACACTACAGGAATACCCATATTCAGCAGGTAATAAAAATTATTAGTGGGTTAACGACTAAACAGTTTAAGCCAGTAAAAATTTTGTGAGAAATGAGTAATCGATAGAAATTATTCAGCCACTAAGCTTATCGATGGATTTGGGGGTGATTTTTCAATTGATAAATATTAAACAATTTATTTCTTAGGCGATAAAGTTATCTGGTAACGTTGCGGCTGATCAGCCGCACCAACTACATAGTTGATTACTCAGTTGGTAAATAATTATCCAATGAAGAATTAGTCATAAATCAACAAGTAACTAATATGTGGAAATTTAGGTAATTTCACAACATTAAATATCATGATCTCTTCTTTATTCATCATGGCATTATCCTTGTGGTATTTTGTAGGTTACTGATGTTGAGTGCGCACAAGAAAGTCTAAATAGCCAAGGTGGGTTGACCGACATAATCACACATGATGAGTATTTCGTTGACCCAACGTACCTATGACGAATGTGGGCATAACTATCCTGAGTCTGGCCTACCAAGCCGAGCACGGGTGTTGTCACGCTATCGTGCGGCCAGATTGGTTTTTGCAGGGAATTTCATGCCAATTTTGTTGAAGGCTATAAAAGTGGAAGCTAGGGATTGACTTAGGGTAGTTGAGCAGGCATTTAGAGGCTCTCCTCATCAAGTTTTAGAGTTTATTTGTAAAACCTTAGGGTTTCTCTTCCTTTTTTTTAGAGAAAAGCTTCTAGGGTTATTTTCCTTTGTGTATTTGAGAGGTATGCATTAAAGGGATAGATTGAAGACAATGTATAAGAGTAACTGTGGAGAGATTTCATTATAATGGAAATAAGTCAAAAGATTGCATAAAACACCTTGCTTTTATGTAATTATGTGCATTTTCTTTTATTAGAATCTTCAATGTGGTTAATGAAAGTTTATGTTCTTTTCTAATGCATGTCTCGTTGTTATTCTTCTTTCATGCTCCTATGATATAAGAATAGTGGTTTTTCGTTGTTTTTCTAGATGATTTGTTGTTTTTCTTGATGCATTGTTGTTTCCCCACATATATTTTCTGGGCTTTTGAATGATTCATGTTGATTTTTAACCTTTTAATCATCATTTGCTCTTAATTTGATCAATTAGGTAGTTATAACTCCATGTGATATAAGATTTCTAATTGTTTAAAAAAAACAAGTAGTTTAACACGTTTTAATTTGGTGAAATAGACATAATGCTTGTAGGATATGGCAACCTACATAGGGGATCTGATGAAACTAAAAAAATGTTACATGGTTAAGTCCCCTTAATTTTAATATGGCTTATAATTCTCTTTATGATCTAAACGTGAGTTAAAGAGTATAGTGTCCATGGTTGTCATATATCATGTAGGGAACCACTT
>NW_018165522.1:220209-241454 GCF_001263595.1 Phalaenopsis equestris
AACTCATAGGAAAATATAGAGAAAACATTATAATGGTGTAATAGAAGCATGAGCCTCATAACTTATTATATTTACCTACCATTTATGTTGACCAATCATTTTTATTTACCTCTCATCTCTATTTACCTGTCATTTCTGCTTACATGTCATTTCTATTTACCATCCATTTCTACTTGCCATTTTGGTATACAAGTTTTTTGGACTGTTAGAATTCCATTCTTGCTTTTTATCACCTTTAGAAATATTTTGACACTATCTTTGTGGCATTGATACACGAACTCTATAATATGTATACTTGACACTTATACTAGTGTGATTGAATGACTTGCCTTGCTAGACATCAAGTTTAAGAATTAATGAGTATCCATTGCCCTACTATTGAAATTAACACTTTTGAACTGAGCCCTTCATAATCCAAATGATCCAAAATAATCAGTTTGGGGGAGCACCAATTGAAGACCAAAACTGCATTAAGCAAATTTTCTAGAAATTTTTGCCACATTTAATTATAATGGTGTCGCCAGTGATGTTATTAAACTAAGGTTGTTCTTTTTCTCTCTTGAGAATAAATTCAGGATGTGACTCACCTCCTTATCACTAGGATCAATCACCACATGGACTGATTTAGCCCAAAGATTCATGGCCAAGTATTTTTCCTCATCTGAGTCTGTCAAACTTAGGAATGACATCACATTCTTCACCTAATTAAAAGAAGAATCAATATATGAAGCTTAGGATCAATTCAAGGAGTTTCTTAGGAAATGTCCCCACCATGCTCTAGTTGATTGGCTTATTATCCAAATATTTTGAAATGGACGTGTAGGATCCTTTAAGTCTATCATAGATGTTGCAACTAGGGGTCCAAAATAATTAAAGTATTTGATGAGGAATATGAACTGATTGAGGAAATGACCACCAATAACTTTTAATGGCTTTCTGATAGAGTCACTACGAAGAAGGTAACCAGTACACACGACATGATGTTTTGACTATCCTAGCTTCATAAGTAACTACAATTTCATGGAAGTTAGACACCTACAGAATGAATCTATTGCCAAGAATTCTAAAAAGTGTTGGGATAAGATATGGCTTTAGAGGCTATAAAAGTCTTTGGAAACCAGTATCATAACCCTTACCCTAATACCTACAATCCAGACTGGAAAAGTTTTCTCAGTTTCTAATGGAACAATAATCACAATCAAGGCATTAGATACCAACAAGTGGGGAAAAACTCAAGCAAACCATATAGGTAGTTAGAATCAAGGTGACACACCAAAACTTATAGTGAAGTGAGTTGGTCGCATAATGTAAGTATACGTGTTAAGTAATAATGCAGTTAAAGAGTACCACATATCACTCCCAAGAGGAGAGTGTTTAAAATTATTCTGGGGGTGTGAATCTCTAGTTTACTATACTTTTAAAACGAGTTTAGCATGATAATTATACCGCAATTTCAAGTAATTGTTTTTTGTATATCTTCTTTAATTTTATTCCTTGGTAAAGGCGGTAAAAACTTGACACCCTTTCCATTCATATAATATAAATATATGTTTTTATAGCAGCTACTCCTAGTGATGTAGGTATTAAATATTCTAATTATTGATTTCAAAGCTTCACTATGATTGAAACGTAATAGCATGTATCGTTCAAGTAATATAGAATTTCTCTTACAACCCTAGTATCGATCTCACACGGAAGGTGAAAACTCTTTTATGAACTTAGTAAAACTTTACTTAAACTCCAAACAATTATCTAGAAAATAAGTTAGCATGTTTATGTGTAAAAAAAAGAACTAATTCCTAGTAATTCTATTTCAAAGCTTAAAGGAAAATGCTAGATGATTCTAAACTAGCTAAATGTAAAAGAGTTCAAATTATGTGAAAGTCTTTCCCCTTGAAATAATATCATAATCAGTGTAGAAATCAATAGTTTAAAAATTTAAATGTAGTTTTGTGATAAATAGGAGCAAACCTTGTCATTACCCTCTTCTGAGTGCATAAAAAAACATTAGCTAACCTCGAGTTAAGTTCCTAAAGTCTTGGTTATGATGGGTAGGTTCTAGCCCATCACTCTAGATTACCCACTGTGTCCACAATTTTTGAACTAACCTAGTCTTAAATTCCAAACTCTAGATCAAATTGGTTAAGGTTCTAGTATGTCAGCCTAGAATCACGAATTTACACCCATCAAACTTATCTCCATATATATATTTGCACTAAGATATGGACTACCTTATCACCTACTAGATTAATATGATTATACTAGTTGAGGAATACTTAGCCCTCTCAAGTCATTATAGATTCAAACAAGTTTTAACATACAAATTTTATAGATTGAATATGTAAAGTAAGTACGAAATAATGTATCATCACAAGTATGGAATAAGAAAAATCTTAAAAAATTCTAATCCTACACATGATTATTTCTTATTGCAAGGAAAAATATAAAGAAAACTACTCAGACTTCATAGGGTTTACACAACAAAACATCATTTATTTTAAAATTCAAGTTTACACAGTAAACAGAACTTAAACAAAAATACAAAGCACTTATCTTAAACTTCTCCTCAAGCAAATCCCTAAAGTTCCTTTGATGAATTCTCAACTCTCCTCACAATTTTACTCCAAAAGACACACACAAAGACACCAAAAGACTCTCACTACTAACCAAGAGCCCCTCTTTTGGGCATCTCTTGGCTCCTTTTATGATAACTCTCAAAATCCCCAAGAGTCACTTCAGATGCCCCTTCAAAATTTTTCTAAATTCAATGCATAATAATCAAAGCTGATTCTGACGCATATAAGCCAACCATTTAGAGCCCAATATAACTGTCTGGTGTCTAGGCACCAGAACCTGGTGTTATTGCGTCGGGCTCTCAGTTTCCACATACGGGGGCTAGCGTTTAGGCGCTAGTTCACTTTGTGCACCTTTGCTCCATTTGACCCCATTTTGCTCCATTTACGCTCTTTTTTCTCCAAAATTTTATCTTATGTACCTGTAATTACAAAAAATTAAAATACCCTTCATTAAAGTGCAATATCATTAAAAATGAGCATGAAATGTATATATAAAAGTAGCACATTCTTAGGCATGTCAATTCCCCCAAACTTAAACTTTACTTGTCCTCAAATTACTCTTTTGTTTTATAAAATAAATGCTTTAACTTATGGCAGTGGGTTTTATTAAAGATTCCTATAGTTTTGCCTCTAAATTGCGATAGTGAAACGTTTAGAAAAATTTTCAAAAATCCGGTTTAGAAGAGAATCTATTAATCAAGTTAGGAATTTAGATTTTCTATTAATTTCAAAAATAATTTTAATTTGTCAAACTTGGGAATCCTCAAAAAATTAAAAGATAGAATTATATGAGAACTCCGTTAGTAAAAAATTGACTAATACATTTAGAATTGATAATAAGCACAGAATTGTGATTAAGTTTCTTCCCTTAAGATGATTCAAGTGAAGCCAAATTTTAATTAAGCATCTCCTCTAGCTTCTGCCCACATAATTTCTTTTTCTTTCTTCTTCTTTTCCTTTTCTTTTCTTTTTTCTTTTCCTCTTTTTTTTCTTTACTTTCAGGATTTTTTTAATCCTTACTATTTTATGTGAGGAATACTATATTTGGATAGCCTTTAAACTTCAATGTTCTCCTCCTAAAGTTAAAAACTTATCACAATTCTTTACTTTATAATGTGTATTAGTTTAAAAACAATTTTTAACAGTCTCAATTCCTTTTAAAGCGTAAATCTAAAATCCTTAGAGTTTCAAAAATCCAATTTTTCTAATATGAATAGTAAAAGCATATCTCTATTATTTTAATGAAAAATACCTTAACTCTATAACTACTCCTTATTACAAAAAATTTTAACATAAGTCTATTATAACATTTATAGAATCAAAAATATAGTTCTCTAAAGATAACAACACATATCATAGGATTTTTCAAAATTATGTTTAAATGTAGTCTATTGAGGACAAATAAAACTTAATTTTTAAAAATTTTTCTCCCTCCCCCAAACTTAAGTTCTTAAACAATTTTGAACATTTCAGTACATATGAAGAGAGAAAAAATTAATATAACTATTATCTATCATAGGGTTCTAAACATGAAAATAGTATAGGTATAAGTAGTAAAATTAGGTGCTTAGCAGTAGTAAATCTCAAATCAACATGTATAGCATGAAAATTTCAAAGTAAAATAACTACTCTAACACAAGGCAACACTAAAATCCAATTTTTCTACTATGAATGGTAAAAGCATATCTCTATTCTTTTAATGAAAAATACCTTAACTCTAGAACTACTCCTTATTACCAAAAATTTTAACATAAGTCTATCATAACATTTATAGAATCAAAAATATAGTTCTCTAAAGATAACAACACATATCATAGGATTTTTCAAAATTATGTTTAAATGTAGTCTATTGAGGACAAATAAAACTTAATTTTTAAAAATTTTTCTCCCTCCCCCAAACTTAAGTTCTTAAACAGTTTTGAACATTTCAGTACATATGAAGAGAGAAAAAATTAATATAATTATTATCTATCATAGGGTTCTAAACATGAAAATAGTATAGGTATAAGTAGTAAAATTAGGTGCTTAGCAATAGTAAATCTCAAATCAACATGTATAGCATGAAAACTTCAAAGTAAAATAACTACTCTAACACAAAGGCAACACTATACATGATCTGGAGCAAAAAGTAAACAGAAGTGCAGTAACAACTAAAAAGTCCAGAATCTGCTTTAGTAGTAACAAACAACATAAAATCTAGTATAACCAAATAACTAACTAAAAGTCAACAAGGGAAAGAAAACACATCTAGACTCAGAATAACTACACCTCATCATCATCATCATAATCATCATCATCATCATCATCCTAATCATCATATTCTTCATCCATAGTCTTTCAGGTTCAAACATGGGATTATAAGGATACTATTGGATTCTCGAAGAGGACTTTCAATTAGAATGTACTGGCTAGCTCAATCTGAAAAAGGTATTCCTATTCAATTATGATTGGTTTGATCATGTTCATAATCGTGGTATAAGGTTATGCAAGTCATATAATATCATCAAAGTTAAAATAAACAGAGAATATGCTAAATTTGATTATTTCATTTTAAAAAGATAAAAAGTCGGGTATATTTTCTTACCCTGATAAAGCAAGAGATATATTTAATTTGACAATAATCACCTTAACTAAACTTAAAGTGACTACCCGCTTATCAAAAAAGAGAAATGGTAGATTTTTATGTTCCACTGGGTTTTATTCATGAAGAGATAATTTTAGAGGATGTTAGTAATGCACACAAGGAAGTTAAATACTCTTAAAGAGTATGACTTTGGTGATGCATTAGATGAAAAAATTTTAAGTTCATCCTCTAGTCACTCATGAGACAATGCAGAATAAGTTGCATATTATTACACTTCTTTATTATTAAATGCTTCATCTTCTATTTACTATTTTGTCTTTTATTTATAATTTCATCTTTTATTTATTTTTTAGACTTCTATATTTGAGTAATGATAGTTTGTAGATTATACTTGATTATTTATTTGTACTTTCATTTGATATTACTAATATTTTCAGTTGTGATAGTTCATAGATTTCATTTTATATATTCAATTTTTATTTGTTGTTTAGACTTGTATTTTAAATACCAGTAGTTTGTGTATTATACTTTATATTTTATATCTACTTTTGTTTAATGTTGTGTGCACTAATTATTTCTTTTATTCTTATTGCAGATGGCTTCTAGAAGCAGTGATGATCTCCCTCCACGTAGGAGACATAAGACGTCTCTCACCAGCATTATTTTAGAGACCAACACTTTTTTGTTGGTCTCTACCAAGTCTACCCTTTCTCATACTCACTCTCTACATGCTTTCACCACTACATCATCACACTCACCTCATACCCCATCTTACACTCCCTCTCCTCCTACCAAACCATCACCACCATCTACTACTACAACAAGTCCTTCTACTCATAAGACAAGTCCTAATATTATTGTCGTTTGACACGTGTCGAGTAACACAAGTCGCACATTCGACCTGGAGGATCTTAGGCATACATAATTTTTTTTTAAATATAATAGAAGATAATTCTAGTTATTTAAATATTTTTTTTATAAAACTAACTTCATTTTTTTTATATTTTATCCCACTATGCAAATTGCCCGGGCAATTAGGGATAGCATACAAAGAAAGTATGATGCTCTGTACTTATCATGGAAAGGGATCCCAATAGGAGTTCACGATATGTGGTTCAAGGACTTTGAGGTATACCTTATTAAGTTATATATAATTTTATCCATCTACCATATGTATATTTATTATACAGACGTAGTTCTTTTGGCGCCCGTAGCACAATGCACTCAACAGGATGAGCTTCGGATCTAAAGGGTGGAGGGACCACCTTCACAACATGTTTAGTGTGAGATAAGGCATGTTTATGCCATGTGTGGCTTTGGGAGGTGTATGACACTTTGCTTAGTGTCTGGATACTCTGAGCTACCTCAAGAAGAGTCGGCAAACAAAGAAAAATCAGTGTTTTGATTGTGGGGGCATGAGCGCCTACAAACATATACTACAAAGTGTCAAAAGAGGATGACAAGATTTCATGTTGGCATTAAGGACTTGTTTGTTTCAGCATTTTGAACCACGATCAGCTAAAAATAATGTTTCTGCATCATTTGTTTCACTGATTCACTTATTCGGTTTGCAAACGCCATTCTGCAGGATAATAACAACGCGAACTAAATAATGAGACCGTGGTTTGCTGAGTTCATGAAAAATATTCCTCCCATGCACCAAGCTTCGCAGCCTGATAAATCTTGACGTCAAGATTTGAGCTCATACTTATCTCAATCTCCTCCCCAAGCAAATCCTTTGAAGCCCTCTGAATCACTTTCTCTTTCAATATCACTCAATTCTCTCTTAGAAATATAATGAAGAAGAAATCTTTCAATTTTCCTCTCCGCTTACAACTCTTAGAGAAAATCAAAGTAACCTCCAAAAATAATGAGGATGATATATTTGAGATTATTAGTGGCATTTCAAAGGATATTGATTTTCTTGAACTACTTCACATCATTTACTTGGTTTTGGGGTTAATCATAATTCAAAAAAAAAAAAAGATTTATTTTTTGGGATCTACCTTATTAGAAGATCAATATGATTAAAGACAATTTTGATGTAATTCATATAGTGTAAAATTTTTTTGATAATAATTTTAATAATGTGATAGATGTTAAGACTAAAACGAAGGATAATATTAATGTCAGACTAGAGTTAAAGGAGATTTGTAGAAGATAATAGTTAAAGATTCAAAAAACTACTACTGGTAAATTTAGTAAGTCCAAAACAAAATATTCTGTTATTATGTCTTAGAATATAATTTATGATTCACTCAAGTCATTAAAATTTCCTAGAAATTGTACTTCAAATTTGAGTCATTGTATTGATTTAGGAGTATGAAAGATATTTGGAATGAAAATCCACAACTGCCATAATTTCATGCAAAGTTTGATATCAACTTTATTTAGCTGGTTGCTGAGTAAAATACTTAATCTATTGATTGAAATTATTTTATTTTTCAAGGATTTATGTGTAGCTCATTTAAAATTTGATATGTTGTGATAATTAGAAGCAAATATTTCAATAACAATGTATGAGCATCTATTCGTATATTTACCATAAGATGAAATAGTTTGTGATTCGGTACAATATCTTTGGATGTATTCCTTAGATAATAATCTATAAACTAGAGAATTATTTATTTAAAAATATCTTCCATTTATGCTAAATAACTATTTTATTATAGTTTTATAAATAAACTAAAGAGAATTGTTATGAATAAAGCTCAACTAAAAGGTTTAAAGTACACAATATATTTATTACATAGCACAACTACTTTCTACTCCTACTATTTTAATAAACACGATCTCATCCATGAGCCGGTAGTTGTGGTGTCTTCCTCTACTTTAATTTCTATTTTTCAGCAATTAGGTAAATTATCAGGGAGGTACACACCCCATTATCTCAGTGATCAATAGTTTTAAATAGTGACTCTTAATTTTCTTCTTAATTGCGATGAAATTCAGTCATATCTTGAATAATATATAATATTTATTGGTAGATGTTCACCCTCTATAGGCTAAATATGATTTTTACATAATTCAAGAATTTATTAATGTGTATTACATAAACAAGATATTGTAAGTCAGGATATAGAGAAAGACTTCTCCGATGATTTAAAGTGTGTCAAACATACTCATCTAACACGTTTATTGTTATAAATTTGAAACAAATAATAAAAATATTATTATTTATGAATTCATAAACTTTTGATTGGAACAATGGAGTAACAGATCCGGACTTAATAGATTTTGCTTGGGGTCCTCCGCGTATCATAAAAATTTGGTAAATTTATAATGTTAATGACTGCAACTTTCATATAAGATCCCGATCAAAAGGAAAAATGACTAATGATTATGATATTTGCGTTAAAAAAATAATAATCCAAATGATGAAACATATTACTATGGGATTATCGATGAGGACTTTCAATTAGAATGTATTGGCTAGCTCAATTTTGAAAAAGGCATTCCTATTCAATTATGTTTGGTTTGATCGTCTTCATAATCGGGGTATAAGAGTATACAAGTCATATTAATATCATCAAAGTTAAAGTAAAATGAGAATATGCTAAATTTGATTATTTCATTTTAGAAAGGTAAAAAGCCGGGTATATTTTCTTTGATTCCAAATAGAGTAAGAGATATATTTAATTTGACAATAATCACGTTAACTAAACCTATAGAGGCTACCCACTCATCAAGATAGAGAAATGGTAGATTTTTATGTTCCGTTGGGTTTTATTCTTGAAGAGATAATTTTAGAGGATGTTAGTGATTCACACAAAGAAATTAATTACTCTTAAAGAGCATGACTTTGGTGATACTTTAGATGAAAAAATTTTAAGTTTATCCTTTAGTCACACATGAGACAATGCAAAATAAGATGTATAATATTACACTTCTTTATTATTAAATGATTCATCTTCTATTTATTATTTTGTCTTTTATTTATTTTTTAGATTTCTTTTTCAGTAATGGTAGTTAATAGATTATACTTATTATTTATCTGTACTTTCAGTTGTAATTCTTACTAATATTTTCAGTTGCAATAATTTATAGATTTCAATTTATATATTCTCTTTTTTTTTATTGTTTAGGCTTTTATTTTAAATACCAGCAGTTTGTGGATTATACTTTATATTTTAATTGTACTTTTTTTTAATGTTATGTGCACTAATTATTTCTTTTTTTTTATTGCATATGGCTTCTAGAAGCAATGATGATCTCCCTCCACGTAGGAGACATCGTCGTAGTCATGACCGGAAGAAGGCTCTCATCAGCACTACTATAGAGACGAACACTTTTGTGTTGGTCTCTGCTAAGTCTACCATTTCTTTCGCTCGCTCTCTACATGCTTACACTGCTACGACATCACACTCGCCGCATACCCCATCTTACACCCCCTCTCCTCCTACCATACCATCACTACCATCACTACCATCTACTACTGCGTCAAGTCCTACTCGCCTGATAAGTCCTACTATTATTGTCGATTGACATGTGTGGAGTAACACAAGTTGCACGTTCAACCTGGAGCATGTTGGGCATACATAATTTTTTTTTTTTAATATAATAGAAAATAATTCTTATTATTTCAGTATTTATGTTTATAAAACTAACCATTTTCTTTTTATATTTTATCTCTTTATACAGATTGCCCATGCAATTAAGGATAGCATACAGAGAAAGTATGATGCTTTGTATGTCTCATGGAAAGAGATCCCGATAGAAGTAAGTTCATGATATGTGGTTCAGAGAGTTTGGGGTACACCTTATTAAGTTATATATAACTTTATCCATCTACCATATATATCTTTATTATGCAGAAGTAGTTCTTCTGGCGCCCGTAGCACAATGCACACATTAGAATGAGCTTCGGCTTTAAAGGGGGGAGGGACCATCTTCACAAAATGTTTAGCGTGCGATATGGCATGTCTTTGCCCTGTGTGGCTTTGGGAGGTGTATGAAACTTGCATAGAGTCTGGGATACTCTTGACTACCTCAAGAAGAGTAAGCTCCCCGCACCATTCTTGTGAGCTGACTCAATTGTCATCAGCAACCTCGCTGGAAGTGGTACGGCAGCACCACAGCCGGCGCTGAGTTGCCTCCGCTCTCCTCGAAGAAACATGATCGAAGAGCTTGAAATGGAGAGGGTTTTAAGGGTTCCGATCAAGTTCAAATCCACGGCAGCCATGTCTATCTCTCACTTTCACTCACGCTTTGGGAAACGGAGAGCTGAGACGAAGATAAGGTGAGCCGCGAGAGAGAAACTGGGCGCTGCAATCCAGCCCAGCTTAGGGAAGACACCCGGCCCAATATGCAGCTTGCACCCAAATACTGTGTATTTTACGTATGTAACATATTTTTCACATTTATACCGCTTAAAATTTTAGTATCACATCAAAAAATTCAGCATTTTAACTTTTAAAAATTTACAATCACATTTTCATGTATAAATAAAAGGATATGTATGTATGTATGTATGTATGTATGTATGTATATATATATATATATATATAAATAGATACATATATACATTTAGACCACTTAAAATTTTAGTATCACATCAAAAAATTCAGTATGTTAACTTTATGTATGTATGTATGTGTGTGTGTGTGTGTGTGTGTGTAAGGGTAGTATTTGAGAATATAGTTCCTCATATTTGCTATCTATTCCCGTAGAGATCGAACTAAGGCAGAAGGGTTACAACTGACAACGCAGAGTAAATGTTCTCTTTTTGGTTAGATTTGCAAACCCAATTTTTCATAAATAAAGTATTTAACAGTTCTTGAATTTAAATTTTCCTCTAATTTTTTTTTTGTAGGAAACCTTCGAACAACTGAAGGAGGCTGAGCTATGAAGAGAGGCTGTTGTGAGTAATAAGAAAGGAAAGCCTTATGGATTAGTTTCACAGGCGCAATCACATGACACATTGCTCCTTTGTCGCATTCAGAGTATTTACTTCTACTGCTCAGGAAAATGAGAGGTTGTT
This sequence comes from Phalaenopsis equestris, assembly GCF_001263595.1. Lineage (NCBI taxonomy): Eukaryota > Viridiplantae > Streptophyta > Magnoliopsida > Asparagales > Orchidaceae > Phalaenopsis > Phalaenopsis equestris. Next base: position 231,350 of record NW_018165522.1, read on the forward strand.
GCATTTAGTAATGATATATAGACTTGAATTGTTGCTAAGCTCACTGAGATGATGTTCACGATGAATGATAAGATAATAATAGTATTAGATGTGTTGCGCTCTCAGGAAAACCATAGAGGGAAACTATCAGTAGAGGAGAAGATTAAGGAGAAGGACGACGAGGAGATGGTTAACGATTAGATATGAATATTTTTATTTATTATTTATGAGACATAATTATATGTTTTTCTTATGTATATACAGATTATTTTATACTCAGGTTTAATGCATTGTGATTATTTTTATTTTTAATTTGTGAGTTCATTGATGTGATTATGGTTTAATACCTATTTGGATTGATAAATTAGGTTCTGTGACATTGGATTTTTTATCTGATAATATCATATGTGTGAAAATTATAATGAAAGAAAGAATAGTCTTTATTTTCTTAATGAACAATTTTCTGATGGCCTTCTGAAGGCAAGGTCATGGGCTATCGATAAATTAAAAACAAATGAAAAAAAAAAATTGTTGGCCAACCAACTGTTATTATTTTGACATTAACCAACAGATAAAACCCACTATCAAGAAATCAAAAATGTTGTTGGGAGAGGTATTTCTAACAAGCAAAAAAAAATGTCTATTTTTCATCAGTTTTTAATTAACTGATAGCTTTTTGATATTTTCTGATAGTTTCTTACATTACAAAATTGCCCGAATTTTTGTAATGTCTGTGAAACAGAAAAGTTTTCATTCTCTTGTACTTCTCACAGTCTTTAGTCGAAGAGATGAGAGAATTGAGGAACTAAAAGTATACCCAATTACAATCATAGAACCTGATAAGGCTTTTCAGGGTTACTTCATAAAGAGCTTTATGAGCCCTAGAGACCCATATCTGAAGAGGACAGACTGAGCCCACTTGCTAATATGGTTGAATTAACTCAAACCACAAGGGAAGACAATCATTACACAAAATAAAATGTGTTAAGCCTCACTTAAAGAGCTGCCTCACTTAAAGGATTCAATAATCATGCTATTTTGATCAGTTATTTTCTCTCATTTGTGATTTGTGAAAGGAATATCACTCTCTTACTTATACTATTCATCCAGTAAATATCCCGTTTGTAGAAAAAGTGTGATTATTTATATATCCAAGAAGTACTTGTTACATATACATAAATGCATGATGAATACACGCTAGGGTAATTCTTCTTTTTTTTTTTTTTCCAAACAAGCAAGTGTAATTCCATCATTTTATGGGTTACAAATTTCTCCAATACTTTAACAAAATCTCTTGTTGTTCGTCCAAATAAAATCAAATTATTATGATGGTCGCTAGACTTTTGGCTTTCTTCTTTGTTAAGATTTGACTAATAGATCATACATACTTTAAAAAGTATTTATAACTCATTGTTTTTAAAATATTTAATTTATTCTCTTAGCGACAAAAATCTGTCCGCAAAATTTTCTTATTTGTCTATTTTCCCTTGATTTCTCATAATCATGTTTGATTTATATCAGGCGGGTCTACCATGAAAGTTATACATTTATTGAGAAGTTTGATGGAGAAGTTCAAAGATAATACAGAGAATCTACATATGATTTTTATTGGTTTAGAAAAAGCTTACGATAAGGCTCCAACAGAAATCCTTTAGAGAGTTCTTGAGAAGAAAGACATTGATATGACTTATATTCAAGTCATTAAAGAAATGTATATAAGAACTGTTACTTATGTTCCAACAGGGGGAGGATTGACCAAATATTTTCCTATTTCTGTTGGTTTACATCAGGGATTGGCTTTAAGCTCATATCTTTTTGCTTTAGTTATGGATGGTCTTACTGGACACTTACAGGAGGATGTACCTTGGTGTATGCTTTTTGATGATGATAAGACGAGAGAAAAAACTTCGGAAAAACTTGAATTATGGAGGTCTACCTTGGAGTCTAAAGGCTTTCGTTTGAGTAGAACTAAAACCGAATACATGGAATGTAATTATAGTTGTAATAGCTCTAGTGATATAAATGTAACTATGGGTGATCAAATTATTAAAAGTTGTGAACGCTTTAAATATCTCGGGTCTATTGTTGAAAGTGATGGTGATATTGATGGTGATGTTATTAGTAGAATTCAAGTTGGTTGGTTGAAGTGGAGGAATGCTTCGGGGCTATTGTGTGATAGAAAAGTACCGCTTAGACTCAAAGGAAAATTTTATAAGATGGTGGTGAGACATGCAATGCTCTTTGGCGTTGAATGTTGGCCATTGAAATAGAAGCATAAAACTATGTTAAGTGTTGTCAAGATGAGAATGATTAGGTGGATGAGTGGCTTTACACTTAGAGACAAATTGCAGAATTAATAAATCCGTGATAAGGTTGGTGTAGCTCCAGTGACGAACAAAATTAGAGAGAATCGTCTTAGATGGTTTGGTCGCATTAAACGGCGACCATCTGATGATCTGATTAGAAGAGTAGATGTTTTACGTTTGGCTTATGTTACTAAAAGCAGTGGTAGACCTAGGATGACTTGGGCATATTGTATAAAAAATGATCTTAATTTATTAGAATTAAATGAAAATATGACACTAAATAGGATGCAATGGAGAAAAAGGATTCATGTAGCCGACCACCTAGTGGGATAAAGGTTTTGTTGTTATTGTCGTCGTCGTCTACTTTCCCTCGAAAATAAGAATAATTTCAAGTATTTGTATAATTACTCTTCATTTTAGTATACATATTTTACTTGTCTAACTTTTAAAAATTTAAGAGAAACAATTTTATAGACTACGATAATTAACTAAGAAAAATTTTAGAAAAGAAGTTTACTATGTGTATAATCCTAATATTATAGTAATTCAAAAGGAGAATTCATAATAATTTTGCCGGACACTTCATATAACCATGACAGCCCAATAAAAAAAAATGGAACTACAAACAAATCAATTGCATTTGCTTGTCAACTTCTATAAATTAATAGAAACAAAAAAGGCAGAGCAGATATGTCTCAACCACTTTTTAAATTTTAGAAGTAAAATTAAAAGTTAGTATTTTGTTTTCACGACTATTAAACATACTATTAATAGCAACAAAAAGAAAAATGAATGAGTAGCCATGACTTTTCTTGAGATTATTTTATTTATAAGGTTGAATATGAAGCACCTTACAATAATAGAATAGATAAAAAATAAATATATGTACTTCTTAAAATTATAATTTATTTAAATATAATATAAAGGCTTGATGACATGGTGTAGATTAAGAATCCATGAATGGACATGGTTTTATATAAAGGTAAATTTTCCTTTCATATAGTTGATTCACACGTACTTAAATTCTTAAAAAAGTAAACGAGTGAATAACTAAAATATGATAATAAGTTAATATATATCCTTTGTTTCAAGAATCTCCCTTCAGTTTGTTTTAATTTATTTTTGTTACAGATAAAAATTTATCAAGTGTGTCACTCTCATCACCAACACCCAAGGCCCCCAGACCAGCACACGCCACACAAACCTAATGCCAAACACACACCCATAACCACCACCAACACCCACAGTCACCAAGCACAACACCCACACACACTCACAACCATCACACACACACACCCACGACCTCAACACACACACCCAAGGCCAACCGCACACACACACACACCCAAGGTCACCACACACACACACCCAAGGCTAAAACACGCAGAAACTCACAGCCAGCTCACACACACCCAAGGCCAGAACACACATACACCCAAGGCCAACCACACACAACACTCACAACCATACACACACACACTCACAACCACCATCCCCACCACACCCACACACAAAAACTAGCACACACAAACCAAAGGACAACCACACAAACACATAGCCACCACCAACACCCATAGCCGCCAACGACCACACTCACAGCTAACCCCCACCCATAGATCCAAGGCCAACCACTCACACCCACAGGCAGCACCGACACCCATAACCACCAAGTACATCACCAACACACAGTGACAGCCAGCACACACACACCCATGGCCATAACACACATAAACCCAATACCAATCACACACACACACACACACACACACACACACTAAAGGCCAACCACATGCAACACTCACAACCAAACACACACACACTCACAACCACCACCAACACATACAACCACCAAGCGTAGCACTCACACCGCCCACCACACACAGACACCACAGATAGCACACACACTCACACGCCTAAGGCCACCCCACACACACCCACAACCCCCACCAACACCCATATTCAACAACCACACTCACAGCCACCCCCCTCCCCCCCACACACACACACACACACACACACACACACACACACACACACACACACACAGCCATCACCCACATACCAGGCTAACCACCCCCCACCAACACCCACAACCACCCACCACCAACACCCACAACCACCAAGCACAACACTTATGCACACTCACAATCAACACACACACACACACACCCAAGGCCAACCACACACAAACGCGCACACACACTGATAACCACCACCAACACCTATAGGTCCAACACAACCAGATAGAGCAAACAACCATAACTAAAAAGAGGAAACTATTAAACCAGCACATAAATACCAAATTTGATTCCATTACTTCTGGAGGCCACAGACCAGAATAAGCAATAAACAAGCCAAATACCAGAAACCTCAAGAAACAAGCCAAGTTTCACTTTCACCAACCACATTCACCCTAATTCACTTTCACCCTTTCTCCAAATTATCCAAAAATTGAAAAATCCCATAAAGAAAGCTATTTCATTGAAAAACCGCATAGAGAAACCATTCCATCGATAAAATGCCAGAAATTGCATATAGATGCACATTTCTTCGAAATTACTTACAGAGCACAATAACCAGGGGTCGGAGGGAGGAGGTAGAGGCGAGCGAGCGAGATAGGAGTGTTTGAGGGACAAATGCGAGCATGGAAGGGCTAGGGCAGAACGGGGGTTGAGCGAGGAAGGAGAAGGGTAAGTGCGTAACTTCGGAAGATAAGAAGGCGGGCCACGGGGTCAAGCCCGCCATCGCGTAAATAATAAAACGCGAATGGCGTTTGTGGATAAGAAAACGAAATGTACGAAACAAGTGTCTGGACCACATTTTAGAAAATGCAAACAAACCAATAAGCCGCCCCAAACAGGCCCTTAATGGGCAAAAGAAATTTCTAAGGTGCTTTCCAAATGTTTTATAAGCAGTGTCCAATATGGCAAAATACAATGAAAAATTAAAATATTTAATCAAAAATAAGATAAATCTTGTACATTAATTATTAAAAATATTTTACACCACAAATCATTTAACAAAATTTCAATTCTATCATAAAATTATATCTTGTTAATTTTTATTAAGTATTATTTTATCTTATCTTATATCTTTGAAACAAAAACTATGACTAACTTGATTCTGGAAAACTCACGTGTTATACTTCGGAGCCAGCGGTTTCACCCGCCAATGGAATAACTTACTCAGCTTCCCTCCGCCGGCCACTAGTCTTCCCATCTGTTCACCGACAAACCCACTGTTTCCCCACTATACAAATAAATAAATATTTATATTTATATATCATATGGTAAAAACTGATTAGAAGGATTTAATCTTGGTGCCCAATTGGTCACACATTTAGTTGTAAGCTCATTCATCAATATATAATTAAGAAATCAAATCTGTAAAGTTGAATACCGCATTTTTGAGAAAATAAACAACAGATGGTCGTTTTTACTTTTCACCAATGCACCCAGATTTCACAAATCCGCAAACTTTGGGTGGCAGCACTACCCTATAAAAGAAAGAACTGACACCCCGTAGATCCAATTAATCTCCAGCTCACATAAACCTGCTCAGCTCTTAACAAAGATAGATCACCAATGAGTTCTTCCCTGCAATCCTGGATTGCCCAGCACAAGCTTGCCAGCATTGGTGATGTTTAGAGAACCATTGCTTTTTTTCACATTCTCCCTTCCATTTATTCCATTAAGCATTCTCTCAACTATTCTTCCATTGTTTTTTCTTGGACGCAGGAACGGTGTGGGCTTCCGCGCTGGGAGCGTCCATGGCGTACTCGCGCAACCGATCCCCGCTACAGACCGGTCTCAGGCTAATGCATGCGAGGTGAGCACTTGTAATATATGAACTATGAGCCTGCAATGTAAAAAATAACAAATTATTGAATTGATTTGTATAAATTTGAGTGATATAAATGTTAAAAATTCAATTTTTGGTGTTAGATATGAAAATAAATATGAATGTTATGATATGTATGTCGTGTGTTTTTATGTATATAAAAGTATATGTGTGAATAATCTGTAGTAATGTTTGTCTAGTTATATTTAGTTTTCCTCTAAACCATGATCACGAAGACTGAATAGAATGTGACGTGCGGAAACGTGCAGGCTTCATGCGCAGGCCCTGACATTGGCGGTTTTATCCGGCGCGGCGTTATATCATTATTATGATGTCTTGGCTTAAGTAAGAGAATGTAATTAATTAATATGTAATCGCTTTAAATTACTTTGATGCATTGATGTAACATTTGTCAAGTATTGGTATGTTATGGCTGAATAAAATTTGTATGGGTCTTATTATATGCAAAATAGTAATTGTATGAATCAAAATTATTAGCACGAATCTCAAAAGAATTCAGTGGTTGAGGACGATGATTGAAAAATTAAAGTCTTGAACCAAAGAACTTAAGCTAAACCAGCCCTTATGACGATCAAATGCATGGTTGAGTCGATCGACATGCGTGTCGGCAGATCCAACGGCTGACCTTGTTACGGTCCTAGCTACTTGAGCTTCTCATAGGGCCAACTGGTCAAACTAGTAGACCGACCAGTTCCCCTCGGAGGGAGCGACCTTCATGCGACCGATCGCCTCAGTCAACCGAACCTAACACGACTACCGGTTGATAATTATTGTATTTCACTCAAACTGTAATAAAAATTTAATATTAAATTAGCACATTAATTGCATTTAGGGCAGTTATCATAATTGTTCACTCCTTTTCATAATTGTACAATTAGACCCCTATAAATTGGAGGTCAAAAGTTGAATAAACCACCCCCCTGAATTCGCCATCTGCATTACTCACTTTCCTTCTCCTTCTATCGGCTTCAACTCTGAGGTGTGTATTTTCGAAAGACAATGTCGAATCCAATATTTCAAAAGGAGGTGTGGTGAGTATGGACATACAACAGATGACAAGTGGAGCAAATTACGAAGTAGAAACCCCATAAAAAGATGTGGTATCCATGGAGTTCATTAGAGAGACAGTGCGCCAAAACATCCAGAAAGAAGTCCAGGCACTGTGAGCGCAAATGATGGATAAGTTTGAGGCCCTCCGGGCGACGATAACTCAAAGGAATTTTTAACCACCGCTCTTGGAGAGTGAGTCTCGACGAACTCACTCCCAGAGGCTTCCTCTCGAGAATCCACCAATGCCTAACAATCAAGCTGACGATCGACCGACCGAGGAGTGAAGGGACTCCCAGCACACTGATAGTGTAGAATCTACGCTGACGAACAAACATCAGGGTATATTGAAAGGGAGTGCCTGCCCGACCAACTGCAGGCAATGTCTTCTCTTAGCGGATCCTAGAGACTATACCCTGACAAAGCTAAGGATTCATCATTTGGATCCTTACAAGGGGAAGAGCCACTCAACCAACCATGTGGCTTCTTTCGAATTGTCAATAGGAATTTTGTAGATCAACAACACGATGAAGTGTCGGCTTTCCTAAATAGGCTAAAGAAGTCGGTACTTCAGTGGTTTAACAGCCTACCGAATGGGATTATTCCATTCTTCTATGAATTCAGGAGACTCTTCTTATGGCACTTTACCAGCGTGCAGAAGCTGAGGAGGGATATTGAGGCTCTGCTTCAAAATAAGCAGGGTAAGTGTGAAAGCATGTGAGCTTACAACACTCACTTCCAGAAGGAAATGCTAGAAGTAAGAAACTTGGAGTCTTTCATTGTCATGATTTCCTAAAGCAGAGAATCCACAACAAGCTATTCAAGTACAACCTGAACCTTCTCAAGCCAAGATTCTTCATCAAGGTCTTGGAACTAGCTAACGATCACATCGCTGCATAAAAAAATCTTATGGACTCCTCAGAGACCAAACCAGAGTCATACGACTGCCGGCCGCCAAAGCGAGAAGATCGAAATGATTGTAAAAGTCGAAGGGCAATTGAGGCCCTGATAGTCGATAGAGTGATAACCCTCACTCTTGGGGGGTCAGAGGTACAATTCTGACTAGTGGTTGGCTCATCACTATGAGTGACTGCATGTATATCAGAAGATGCGGGATTCAACACCCTTGAATGTGTTTATGTCCAAGCTAGTCCAAGCTATTCAAAATAATGACTATTTCAAGAAGTCCCCTCCGCGGAAAACCGCATCGGCCCTTCAAAATTCAAACAAGTGTTGTGCCAACCGCCGGGACCATGGGCATGACACAAAAGAGTGTCGTAATTTTAGGAATTTTGTTGAGGAGCTCGTCAAGGTCGAGAAACTGAAAGTGTTCATTGCAATCAGAGGACACACACGATGACAGAGGAACGCCACAACAGATGTGCCGACCGATGGACCCATCCAAGAAAATGATATCCATCTGGTTGGGATCATTCCAACTACTTTTAGGGGAAGCGGGGAGTCATTTTGACAGTCGAGCATGAAGAGATGCCAATAAGGGGAGGTATGTCCTAATCATTTTTATATATGTGTATCTCCCACCAAAAGGAAACCCATACAATGATGCAATCTTTGTTACAGTGCTTATAAACAACTGTCAAGTGGGTAGCATCCTAGATGACACTAAAATTTCGGTGAGATTCCTATTCAAAATAGTATTCGACAAGATGGGACTTAAACCTGACCGTTTGACAACACTAGCCGGTCCATGTTTTCATTCTTTTCATCTCTTTTTTTAGATGTCAGCTTGTCTATTATCGTATGTCTTATTTTTTGAATAAATTTTTCTTCTAGATCATATAGATGATCTAGAAAAGAGAGGAATCAAAAAATAAAGAACATACGATGAAGAAAGATAAACAAGAGAAAGAATGTTGAGAATTTTCATAAAGTAAACTTCATATAATAGTTCAAAAGAGTAAGTTGACCCCGATATTTTGTATATGTAAGAATTTATGAAGTTGACACCACTACTTGAAGATTTTAATCCCATGTAATGGCACCAAAAACTTGATCCCAAACTTGATCCCAAGCAAAGTAAGATTTTAATTCTATTTGTAGGGATTCTACGCAAGTATACATATCGTTATCAAGTAATATAGGGCTTTCTGATTAAGCCCTGAATATCGATCCCACGGAGATCGTGGTTAATCACTACGGCTTTCAAGAGAAGTTCTAGTCTAGAATAACACACCCTAGTTTGAAAGGTTGATAAAGGTTTGGTTTTGATTATATACTATAACTATCACTACAATACTACTTCTACTCCTAAACTAAAATACTTAGTGAAAATCAAAAAGTGGGGTTTAATATATAAAAATTACTCTTTCTCATGCAATGAAATTAGTTACATGTGTAAAAGTAAAACAAGTAGTAAGAGAGATTGTGACAAATATGAGCAATTATATTATTTAACCTTACTAGAGATGCTATAAAGAACATTGGCTAATTTAAAGTTTGATTAGTTCTAAAGACCGGCTAGGAAAGAAAGATACTAGCTCTCACTCTAGAGTTCCCTCAATTCCCTCCACCTGGGGGCTAACATCTCGTATCAGAACCTAAAACAATAAACTAAGTTGGGGGCTTTAAACTGTCACTTTAAAGTCACTAACTCTACACCCTTCAATAAATATTTCCCTATTTATTCGCACTCAATCATATGAACTACATTATAGTTCATACAACCTCATGTGATTTTTTCCAATTGTTGACTGAGACAATACCAACCCGGTTCTTACATGTTCTCACAATAAATTTTAACATCTGGATTGGCCAAATGAAAAAGTAAATGAAGTGCATGGATTTAAATCATCACAACTTCTTCCATCATTGAAGATCAATACTTTCCACAACTTTCGTCCAAAACTTAATTACTTATCATTTTAAGAAGAAAGATAAAGAAAACTACTCAG